>NC_061524.1:1932500-1967500 GCF_022379125.1 Scophthalmus maximus | reverse complement strand
AGACTCAAAACTGCAGTGAACATTTTCACATTCGCAGAATGTAATTGCATTTACATGAGATAAAAGATAAAATAATCAATTGTATAACTGTAATTCCTCACAGTCAAAATGTCACTATGATACATGAATTTAAAAAGAACAACATGTTCATGTGCAGAACTCTTGCGTCCATTTGATCGGTTGTGTTTGTGTTCATATCCATGAGTGTGTTTTGCGCCTCATCCAGAGATGGGTCAGTGTGTTTGTTTGGACAGATTTTGGTTCGTCTGGTTGATGTTTAAGGTTCAGGTTAGAATGAGGTTCATGTCAGGGGTCAGAGGTCAGGGGGAGAGTAAAGGTGGGAGTCAGGTCTTAATTGATGATGGTTAACGTTAAGACACAAGGTTAGGAAATGCTCTGCGTCAGTGAGTGTCCTCATGAATATAGAAAGACGTGTGTGTGTGTGTGTGTGTGTGTGTGTGTGTGTGTGTGTGTGTGTGTGTGTGTGTGTGTGTGTGTGTGTGTGTGTGTGTGTGTGTGTGTGTGTGTGTGTGTGTGTGTGTGTGTGTGTGTGTGTGTGTGTGTGTGTGTGTGTGTGTGTGTGTGTGTGTGTGTGTGGTCCCCAGGGCCTTGGTGTTCCTGTGTGTCAGAACACAGCTGGTGAAGCAGTTCGTCCCATAGCGCCTTCGGTACAGCACACACACACACGGAAACAAACACACAAACACACACATCTGCTCTGCTCCCTGTACGACTCAAACGTCTAATCACGCCGAGGACGTGTGTGAAACTGTGATCCTGCAGCTTAAATGGTCATTCCGCTGTAAAACACTCAGACAGACACTTAACGATCATCTGCACATTTCTTATTGACAATATTGAAAAATGTTCTCTTATTCACTTCTTATATCACGTAGAAAGTCAACTCCAAGACGCAAGTAGACACAAACTTTGCTTCACTGACGCCTGCGTTCGAGACAGCGGGCGAATATTCGTAGGTTGTGTTTACTCACGTGAGTCCTGAGGCCAAACTCGCACGAGTAACACAGTACAAAATGTTTCTTTTTTGTCTTCTGCTGTTAAACTATTACGTCTTTATGCTTTTAACACTTCGGCTAAATACACAACTGGAGTTCCTTAAACGTTGGCGGATTTGGGGGGTGAATCATTTACCCACGATGAAAATCAAGAAAGACGATGAAATCATTTGATTTTCTAAAGATCAGTTTCTTCCTCTGAAACGCGATCACGTCAGATATACCAGCACTTTGTGTAAACAGATGATGTTATATTGATTATCATCACGCAGGGTCCGGGGGTCGGGGCACAGGGGGCATCAGGACCGGGGCATTGGGACGGGCGGGGCAGGAGTGCGTTGGGTTTAACATGTCACTGCCAGCTGCCTCCGAAATCCCACGTGGAGACACGAGAATCTGTTTCTACCTCTCAGTTTCATATCGACAGGAGCTGCTCGTCATAGCTGTGTGTGTGTGTGTGTGTGTGTGTGTGTGTGTGTGTGTGTGTGTGTGTGTGTGTGTGTGTGTGTGTGTGTGTGTGTGTGTGTGTGTGTGTGTGTGTGTGTGTGTGTGTGTGTGTGTGTGTGTGTGTGTGTGTGTGTGTGTGTGTGTGTGTGTGTTAATCATTTGTAGACAGGCTGGTTTTTGTGTCCTCCACGTGTTTCCAATAATCCTTTAGAATCAGGGTTACGATCAGTTGTTTGTTTCTATTGATCCCGATGACATTATTAACTTCATTGATAAATAATATGGATAATAAAAGATGTGTTCAGACCAACGAACTTCTTCTTCTCCTTCTCCTACTCCTTCATTGTCCTCCTCGTCTTTCGCCTTCTCCTTCTCCTACTCCTTCTCATTCTTCTCTTTCTTTTTCTCCTTCTCCTTCTTCTCCTACTCCTCCTTTTCCTTCTCCTACTGCTTATTTTCCTTCTCCTTCTCTTACTCTTTCATCGTCCTCCTCCTGCCACCTCGTCTTTTGCCTTCTCCTCCTCGTCCTCACCGCAGCATTTGATGCGTTCGATAGAAGCTTTTAGTTTACATCTGCAGCACAAGAGCTGACCCGACACTGCGACCCGTCGCGTCTCACTTTACTGTTTACCGGAACCAATGACACTAAGCTGCTGTTTGCTGCGGTTAGCACATCCAGCTTGTGTGTGTGTGTGTGTGTGTGTGTGTGTGTGTGTGTGTGTGTGTGTGTGTGTGTGTGTGTGTGTGTGTGTGTGTGTGTGTGTGTGTGTGTGTGTGTGTGTGTGTGTGTGTGTGTGTGTGTGTGTGTGTGTGTGTGTGTGTGTGTGTGTGTGTGTGTGTGTGTGCGCGCGCGCGCGCGCGCGCGCGTTTGTGTTTGTGTTTAACTGTTTCTCTAAGGTCTGACCAACTTTTCGTCTTTACCTGAAAACCAGAACAAAATCAGCTGACACGTATGACACACGTCAGAATGTTCCCAGACGCCAAATAACGTTCCGGAGATTTTCCTGTTGGTGTGAGCGCGTCCGAGTCTGAAAAACCTCCTGCTGCATTCGTCACATGTCAAACTCTGTATATAAGACAATGTATTCGCATTAACTGTTTGATTTGTGAAGAAGCCTAATAACAAGTTATGAAACTTTAACATTACTCTGCTGATAATCAAGTGTGTGTGTGTGTGCGTGTGCGTGTGCGTGTGCGTGTGCGTGCGCTGCTCCTCTGCAGACAACATTAAATATTCATCCTCCTGCTCGTATTTCTCCTCTCTCATCTGTCTATCCACCTCCTTCCTTCCCTCCCTCCTTCCTTCCTTCCTATTGAAATCCTAACACTTTCCTTCTCGCCTCCTCTCCTTCGTTCCTCCCTTACTTCTCCTCTGTTGTCTTTTTTCCTCTGTTTCGTCCTCTCCTCCTTCCTCTCTCCTCCTCGCTTTCTTCCTCTCCTCTCTTCTCTTGTGATTCTTCCTATCCTCTCTTCTCCTCTCTCCTCCTCTCTTTCTTCCTATCCTCTTTTTCTTCCTCTCCTCTATCGATTGCTTCTGAAAAACAAACACAGGGCACAGGGATTTTAATCCATCATTCTGTTCTGGGTGTTGAGTTCTTTTCCTGTGTGTGTGTGTGTGTGTGTGTGTGTGTGTGTGTGTGTGTGTGTGTGTGTGTGTGTGTGTGTGTGTGTGTGTGTGTGTGTGTGTGTGTGTGTGTGTGTGTGTGTGTGTGTGTGTGTGTGTGTGTGTGTGTGTGTGTGTGTGTGTGTGTGTGTGTGTGTGTGTGTGTTTGCTCAGTGTTTGTGTACATATCATATATACTATTTAGTGTATGTGTGTGTGTGTGTGTTACAGATGAATAATGTCTGGTGTGTTTTGTTTGTTGCTCTGGTTTCACGTCCTCTGGGTGTTGGTGTTTGTAAGCAGGAGCTTTATAAAGGAATTGAACCAGGTGGTGTGTGTGTGTGTGTGTGTGTGTGTGTGTGTGTGTGTGTGTGTGTGTGTGTGTGTGTGTGTGTGTGTGTGTGTGTGTGTGTGTGTGTGTGTGTGTGTGTGTGTGTGTGTGTGTGTGTGTGTGTGTGTGTGTGTGTGTGTTGTGGTCCATATGTAAACCTATCCTAGCACAGTGAGGTTATTGATCTGGTCCGGCCTGTTTCAGGGTCACTGTGATCTCAGCGTTTGTATTATTATCGCTTTTATCGTCTGCTGCTCTTGAATCCAACACAACGAGACGACATCAGCGTTGCTGACGAGCGGCGGGCGGCTTCCTTTGGGAGCAACAGGAAACAAGCCGTGTCGTTTTTAAACGTTCCTTTCCCAGCGATGTCATGATGGAAAAAAATTACAAGTTAAAATATATGACATCAATAATTGGTAAAAACTTGTGTGTGTGTCAGTGGCACGGATTTCATTCTTCAACGTAAAAAAAAACAGCTTCAGTTTCTCTGTTCACTCGTTCACTTTCCCTCCGTCGGCCCGTCTGTCTACATGCCCGTCATCCTGTCTGTCTGCCTTCTCACCTTTTCTCCCCGGCTGTATGTCTGTCTGCCTCCATCTCTCAGTCCATCCATCCATCCATCCATCCATCCATCCATCCATCCTCTCTCTTGCTCCCCCTCCCGACTGTCGATCTGTCACCCTCCCTCCTTCACTACCTCCCGTCCGTCTCTCTCTCTCTCTCTCTGGGACTCACTGTCAGGATTACATGGCGTCAGGTTGGCCAACATGGACGCCGGTGATGGGGAAACAAAATGTTCCTCTCCGCACAAAGCCGCTCTAATCCGCTCTGCTCATCCCCTACAGAGCCTGATTACAGAGAGCTGACTGCAAGCATCAGGGAAGACAGACAGACTGTCAGTCAGACAGACAGACAGACAGACAGACAGACAGACAGACAGACAGACCGTCAGACAGGCGTATTTAAACCAGGCCAGATGACTCATGACTTACTTGGCTTGTTGACTTATTGACTGACTGACAAGTTTCTGTCCAATTAGAAACAGCTTTTTTCCCTGTCAACTATGAATGAGTTAAATATGGTTACATGAGGTGGACCCGGCCTCCGTGTGAGTCTCCGTGTTACCGTGCTACCTCGTGTTGAATACGGTTGTTGAAATAAACGGTTCCAGAACAAGTCACGTTTGCGTTGAATTTTTAGACGCTGACGGAAACCGGGAAATGGAATCAGCGGTGCGCCACCATAAAGTGTCCCCTGTCGGTCGCTCAATTGGTTGCGGTTTGCAACTTTACCACCAGATGAAGCCAGAAAATTACAAATATGACACACTGGGGCTTTAAGAAAGTGTGTCACTGACTTGTCGTCTGGTTTGAGTTGTGATGTTCTGTTTCTCTGTTTTTGTGTTTTTCAGCCTTAACCGCCTACACGTACCTCACCATCTTCGACCTCTTCAGGTGAGTCTCTTCTTCTTCCTCTTCCTCTTCTTCTTCCTCTTCTTCTCACGTCATGTGTTTTCTCACCATGACATATAAACTTTAAAAATCAAAGTGTCCTTCAGTGTCAATCATAAAGGGACATTTGTCCTGACGATTGTCGGTATCGACTGATATGAATTTTTTTTTAATCTTGACAACACGTTTGTCCCCGATTGAAAGTGTTTTGTATTGAAAACAGTTTGATTCATGTTAACTTCTCTGATGGAGAATTTCCTCATGAAAAATGAATATTGAGATTATCATGAATAAAAATAATACATTAAAGGAAGAAGTGAACTTCAGCCGACCTCCCTCTGTTGTGGACGACGCTGCTGTCTGTCACTGACGCTCTCCTGTCTCCCATCCCTCCGTCAATCACCTCCCTCCCTCCTCCTCCTCCTCTTCCTCCCTGTGCTCTGCAGTTTGATCACCTGTCTCATCAGCTCCTGGGTCAACATGAAGAAACCCAGTCAAGTCTACACGTTCGGGTGAGTTCATCTTCACTGTTCATGTCCTTATTGATTCATCTGCTGATTACATCTTCACCCTGTGTGTTCGTGTGTGTGTGTGTGTGTGTGTAAGTCTGTGTGTGTGTGTGTGTGTGTGTTTGTGTGTGTGCTTCCTCAACATTTCTGCTGTAAACGATTAAATCAATTTATCAATTATCTTCAGGCGTTGTTATCAAAAACCTTTAAGCAGTTTAACCATAAAATTTATAAAATATATAAAACTTGAATTTAATAAATAAATAAAATTTAAACATAAATACACAGATTTTCTGCATCGTTTATTCTGATTTCTCTTTGAACGCCTGATGTTTATTGACCCACTGATAAATCAATATTGAGTGTAGATTGATTGGTGACTTTTTTTGATTCTTCCATTGAAATGTTTTATCTTCCCTATGACTGTAAAGCGCTTTGGCTCAACTCCTGCGATTTCATAAATAAATATGGCGTTATTTCTTTTTGGACCAACTTCACTTTAATAATCATATGAAGTAAAAGAAATCGAAAAGAAAATCAGTCTTGTTTGTTTCCGCAGGTTCCATTTTAGTCGTCAGGTAGAACTGAGCTGATGTTTCCTCTGCGCGTGGTCACATGTCGTCCGCATTAATCCATAACGCACTTCACCCGCTCGGACAGACGCTCTTAGTTCACTGGTGTGACTCCATCAGATCCCTGACAGCCAGCGTCAGGTTTAAGCCTGTAAGCCCAGAGGACCACTCACTGAGATGAAGCTGCTCAGACTGACACAGGATTCGACCCTGTGACCCCGTGACCAGGTCACGGGTTCAGCAACAGTTTACAACGACGACCCGTCGACGCTTTGTTCGTGTCGTTCACCTCGAGATTCATCACAGAGCTAAAGTTATAAGATCTTTTCTTAAAGCTGCAGTGTGTGATATTTAGAAGAACTTATTCACAGAAATGTAATGTATTGTCCATAACTATGTCTTCATATATGTTTAATCAACTTTGAATGAGTTAAATATGGTCACATGAGGTGGACCCGACCTCCGTGTGAGTCTCCAGGTTTCTACGTCGTGTTGAATACGTTGTAGAACGAAACTGCCGGATACCGGAAATGAAATCAGTGGTGCACCGCCATAAAGTGTCCCCTGTCGGTTGCTCAGTTGTTTGTGGTTTGCAACTTTACCACCAGATGCCGCCAGAAAATTACAAAAATGACACACTGGGGCTTTAAATATGATGAACAACGGGGCAATGACCTTGTCTCACTTTTTATTGTTGTGGCGGTTTCTACTCACTCAGAACTTTCTGTGGATTGATGTAGTCGCTCTTTAAAGTCAAACTGGAAGTTATGCTTGTTAAAATATATTTTTTTTTTATAATCAATGAGTATGTATAAATTAACTATCATTCAAAAACAAGAACTTTGTTTGATGGTTGATAATTGCCGACCAGCGGCGAAGGCAAAGTGTTGCTAACACTTCCTGTCGGTAACAGTTCCACGTCGTCGTCTTCGTTTAAAGATGCTTCCGTGTCTCGATCCACTCGCCGTGTATGAGGTTGTTGTAGTTTTCCGGGATTAACAGGATTTTGAAAAATGGTAACGGACAGGAAGTGGAAGGGGAGGATGGCGTCCGACTGGCAGGTTGACTTGACAGTAATTCTGGGTTCCCAGAAGTTTTTTGTTTACGATCATCAACACGTCCACTCACTCACAAGGATTTTCACATGGGCTCATTTTCCATAATTTTTTTACGAGGGGAATGTTCCGGACAAAGTCTGTAGCAGAATGTATGTGGACGTTTGCATTCTCCCATACAACAGGACACTTCAGGAAAACACCCGGACGCGTCTGAGAGCAGCTTCGTGTCTTTGTGTCTCCGCAGGTTCGAGCGACTGGAGGTTCTGGCGGTTTTTGCCTCGACTGTTCTCGTCCAGCTCGGAGCATTGTTCATCCTGAAGGAGAGGTGTGTATTTCTCCCTGACGCGCGCACACACACACACACACACACACACACACACACACACACACAAACTGAAAACACCGATCACGAATTCACCAAAAAGTAGATTTTTTTGTGGGGGAAAGTCTTTGTCTCTCCGGTACATCTCGTTCCCCGGCTCACTCACTCTTGTCTCTCTCAATTAAAATTTCAATTATGTTCTTCATGTGACTCGGAACAACAAAAGAGTGAATTTTTCCCACAAAATATTTCCAGTTGTGTCTTTTATTTTTATTCCTTAAGTTTTGTCTTTTGTTTTTGTCCCCAGTTCTCATGTCTCCGCACACAGGGAGCATGTTTTTCCTCCGGTCTCCGCTCGGAGTAATCGCCTAACAATTTGGAAAATGCAATAATTGGACCCCGCGTGCACAAAACAAAGGTTTTCAGTTATAATAACCAGGTTATTCAAAAGTTACATATTTTAGTTTTTCACTTTCTGATCGACCAAACCTCTACATAGAATATATACATCAGTTCTCCCATTTGTATTGTCGTTAATATTCTTTTCTCGAGTGTATTGAAATTTAACAATATGCTATAGTTATGAAATATAAAATGTTAAATACACCCGTCTTCCCTTACATCATGGGAAAATTGGCTTCTCTCAGTTCCGGATTTGGAAATGACGACAAAATTAAACCTGTCAAGACGCAATAACTTTGTGTAAAGATTGTGTGTGTGTGTGTGTGTGTGTGTGTGTGTGTGTGTGTGTGTGTGTGTGTGTGTGTGTGTGTGTGTGTGTGTGTGTGTGTGTGTGTGTGTGTGTGTGTGTGTGTGTGTGTGTGTGTGTGTGTGTGTGTGTGTGTGTGTGTGTGTGTGTGTGTGTGTGTGCGTGTGTTAAAATCTGTTGACAGCTTTGTCTCTCACCCCTGTAAAACACAATGATGTTTTAAAGGGGTGTGTGTGTACTACTCAATTTTTTAGGTCTGATGGAGTGTCACTGTGTGGCTGCTACTGTCATTGTCTCTCACACACGCCCACACCGTGTGTGTGTGTGTGCGTGTGTGGGGTTGTCTTGCGGTCAGTTCTCAGGGAAGGGAGGGGTGAATTAACTGGGATAAAAACACACACACACACACACATTCGGATTGAGCACGCTTTCCTTTGTGTGTGTGTGTGTGCGTGTGCGTGTGCGTGTGCGTGTGTGCTTATTGGCTGTAAATGTGTTTATTTTACCGGCCTCTGATTGGCTGGGAAGTGGCTTTTTTTTTTTTTTAAATAGTCCGAACTTCGTTGAGGTCGACCGTCTTTTCTAAATCAGAGCATGTCACCATAGCAACGGCGCTGGGGCTTCATCATCTGCTCATTTTATTAATATGAACCGTTATTTTTATTGCTACAACTCACATTTCTCTTCCAGTATCGTTGAAACTTATCACAAAGCACACAGAAGCAGCGGACCAATCACAGGGCCTCATCGCTCGCCCACACAGGAATTTGAAAATGTTATATTTATTTAATTTTATTTACTTATTTAATTTAAGATGAATCCACTTGTTTCATTGTGGTGAAGCTGCAGAGACGAAGAGTAAAAGTGAACATTTCGCCTTCTGTCTGAGCGCCTGCCTTTGTTCAGACATTTCTCTGCACGAGGGACACACACACACACACACATTCACACGGTACAGTGCAGGTCATGAATGGCACAGTAGGGCAGCATCAAAGAGGAAGGAGACAAGACTGTGTGTGTGTGTGTGTGTGTGTGTGTGTGTGTGTGTGTGTGTGTGTGTGTGTGTGTGTGTGTGTGTGTGTGTGTGTGTGTGTGTGTGTGTGTGTGTGTCTGTGTGTCTGTGTGTGTGTGTGTGTCTGTGTGTGCGTGTGTGTGTGTCTGTGTGTGTGTGTGTGTGTGTGTCTGTCTCTGTGTGTGTGTGTGTGTGTGTGTGTGTGTGTGTGTGTGTATTTATTTCCTGTTTTCTTTCTCTCTTCGCTCCTTGTCTCCTTTCATTCATTTCATTTGTCTCGATCACTCTCTCTCTAGCTCACACACACACACACACACACACACACACACACACACACACACACGCGGTCCCACCTGGCCAGTGTTGTTGACTGTGTGTGTTTGTGTTTTGTTAGTGTGGAGCGCTTCGTGGAGCAGCCTGAGGTCCATACGTAAGTACTACCCCTGCACACACACCAGACACACACACACACACACAGTGCCAGCTGTTGTCGGAACAGAACATCCTAAAAAACACGTGGGGTCAGACAGACAGACGGACGACAGACGGACGGACAGTGTCTCACAGTCAGAGTGTCAGTGAGTCAGACTGACTGACGGCGTCATGTCCATTGTTCACTTCACACACTGACAGAATGTGTCCACATGGGCGGAGTCAATTACATACATGCCTCAGGTTAACATCAGTTGTTTCCACGAGCAGAAGAGGAGAGGAGTTTGTCCAGAGCTCGACTAAATAAATCACCCGTGACTCTCTCTCTCTCTCCGTCGCGTCTCCATTAGGAACCAGATTAGCGGCTTTTAGAAACTAAAACACAGAGAAACTTAAACCTGTCTCCTGTGACAAGATTACTCCCCCTCCCCCCCCCCCGCACCTCCCTCCCCTCTTCTGTGAGTGGATGTGATTGGACAGCATGAGGGACGGCCGCTAACCGGAGGGACAGGTGTCTGCTGGGTAGAGAGAAAGACACACACACACACTCCTCTCTCTTTAATCTGTTTTGCGAGGGTGAGGGGGGTGAGGGGGGTGGGGGGTTTATCATCCAGGTCTTGTGTCTCACCGCCGGGCAGCCGCTCGCGTCCCGCTGATTGTTTGGACCAATTTGTTGTAGGCTCTTAAAAGGATTGTCCCGTGTGATTAGTGTATTAGAGTGTGTGTGTGTGTGTGTGTGTGTGTGTGTGTGTGTGTGTGTGTGTGTGTGTGTGTGTGTGTGTGTGTGTGTGTGTGTGTGTGTGTGTGTGTGTGTGTGTGTGTGTGTGTGTGTGTGTGTGTGTGTGTGTGTGTGTGTGCGCGCGCTCTTTGTTGTGTACATCAACTTGGTTTATTTAAAAGATAAATATTAAAAAAGCAAATGTCTCTCAACACTTGAAATTAAAATGGAAAAATAATTCTTGCACATTCGAACTCCATGTGGGCGTCGACGCTCCTCTCTGAGGGAAAACTTCTGCCTCCTCCCACCGAACGTCTGTGGCCCCACTTGTAGATGAAAAATAAATGTAGAAACCCACGAGTTGAGTTTGTCTGGAATATTGAGCCCTTAAAGGAACACGTCCTGAAACATGGAAATGAGAGAGTTTGGGGTTTTTGATGCCTGAGACGAAATCTGTGTTAACAAGAGCACCCATAGTTTCAGGTTTAATTCTAAGACACAAAATACTCCAGTTAAAAGTCTGTTTGTGACTGTATATAAAGACGATCACTGACTGTATATAAAGACGATCACTGACTGTATATAAAGACGATCACTGACTGTATATAAAGACGATCAGCGGCTGTATATAAAGATGATCACTGACTGTATATAAAGATGATCACTGACTGTATATAAAGACGATCATTGACTGTATATTAAGATGATCTGCGACTGTATATAAAGATGATCAATGACTGTATATAAATACGATCTGCGACTGTATATAAAGATGATCACTGACTGTATATTAAGACGATCAGCTGCTGTATATAAAGACAATCACTGACTGTATATAAAGACGATCATTGACTGTATATTAAGACAATCACTGACTGTATATAAAGATGATCAATGACTGTATATAAATACGATCTGCGACTGTATATAAAGATGATCAATGACTGTATATTAAGACCATCTGCGACTGTATATAAAGATGATCAATGACTGTATATAAAGAGTTGTCTTATTTGTTTTGTGACCCTTGGACGTGTTCCACAATGCACTGCACTCAACCTCTCCACATTTTTAATGAGGTCACATGGTTTTTGTTCATACTTATAACTTTCTGTCCGTGTCTCTGCAGCGGTCGCCTGTTGGTCGGGACGTTCGTCGCTCTGTTCTTCAACCTGTTGACGCTGCTGTCCGTCAGGAACAAGCCCTTCGCCTACGTCTCGGAAGGTAAAGCCCCGCCCCCGCCCCCGCCCCCTCCTCCTCCTCCTCCTCCTCCTCCTCCCCCTGAACACCGCTGTGTATGTTTTTAAAGACGTGCTTGCGGATTTAGAGATTTTCGTGCCTCTCGACTTTCTCCTCTGGACGGTGGAGGTTTGGTTAATCCGCGGCCACACTGGGGAACGGGCACAATTTGGCTTTTGTTATATTTTGGGGGATTATTGCAGTAAAATGAAAACGCCAGCTCCTCTGTTGTGCCAGTAGATAAATCACCAATGGCAGCGGAAGGGATCAGAGGTTAGTCTCTTCCTAATTGCAGAAAAGTTATAAAAAATCGGTACGACTGTATTTGTTTTTCAAATTATTTCCAAAAAGATTATACTCCTGGCGTGTTTTTTGCGGCACAGCAGGACAGACAGTTTGACGCGCGTTGACATGCAACACTGCTTATGAACCCGATTAAACCCGACATGTTGCAAACGTATGAAGTGGACGACTGGTGGGCGTGTCCCTGACCACACGTTGTGTTCTTTTTTCGTTTAATCCGGCGACTTTTCAAGTATTGGTTTAGTCTATAAATTTTTGTCCGCCCAACATTACAAAAACCCAAAAGTCTCCGGCGTTCCTTCTAGACGACTCCGGAGTTTTCCACCCTCCGAATCAGAGATTTGTTAGAAACACTGCTGGTCATGTTGTCATTGTGAAAACTCAACACGGGTTGTGTTTTAGTTTATAAATGATGATGCAGACTTTTTCACCATCGCTGTTCCTCCTTCAGAGGGTTTTCTGTCACTAAGCAACCGACTGCAGAGGGAGACAATCTACTTCCTGTTCCGTCCTTCCATCAGGTTTTTGTGGAAATTCTTTCAGTCGTTGTTTTTTTTTGCATAATCCTGCTGATAAACAAACAAACAAACAAGCAAACAAACATAACCTCATTAGCAGAGATCAAAACTAGGGCACACAAACACACAAAAATATATAGAGTATATGAACATTACAAGACCCACTTTACATGCAACGAGTCACTGGTGTCTCACACACACACACACACACACACACACACACACACACACACAGTTGTATAGAAACATACATGTAGAACCTGATGTTCAGTCATTTACACAAATGAAAACACAAACAGAAAAAAAACAGGAAGTAGTTCAGTTCCTATTCCCTCTTTTCCTCACTTTCTCCCCTCTATTTCCTCCTATGTTTCCTCTTCTCCTCTCCTCTGTTTGCTCTTTTTCTGTTTCCTTCTCTCCTCTTATTCCTCTTCTCTCTCCTCTGTTCCTCCTTCTCTCCTCTGTTTCCTCTTCTCCTCTCCTCTGTTTCCTCTGTTTCCTCCCCCTCTCCTCTGTTTCCTCTTCTCCTCTCCTCTGCTTCCTCTGTTTCCTCCTACTCTCCTCTGTTTCCTCTTCTCCTCTCCTCTGTTTCCTCTGTTTCCTCCTCCTCTCTTCTGTTTCCTCTTCTCCTCTCCTCTGTTTCCTCTGTTTCCTCTTCTCCTCTCCTCTGTTTCCTCTTCTCCTCTCCTCTGTTTCCTCCTCCTTTCCTCTGTTTCCTCTTCTCCTCTCCTCTGTTTCCTCTGTTTCCTCCTCCTCTCCTCTGTTTGCTCTTTTTCTGTGTCCTTCTCTCCTCTTATTCCTCCTCTCTGTCATCTGTTTCCTCTTCTCCTCTGTTTCCTCTCTCTCCTCTCTGGCTGACTCGCTATCTGTATGAAGAGTCTACCGATGAATGAGGTCAGTGTGTGTGTGTGTGTGTGTGTGTGTGTGTGTGTGTGTGTGTGTGTGTGTGTGTGTGTGTGTGTGTGTGTGTGTGTGTGTGTGTGTGTGTGTGTGTGTGTGTGTGTGTGTGTGTGTGTGTGTGTGTGTGTGTGTGTGTGTGTGTGTGTGTGTGTGTCAGCTGTCTGCTCTTGCGTTCAGAGCAGTCTCAACATCACTTAACATCTGACATTTTGGGATGAGAGGGAGGGGGGTGGAACTACACACACACAAACACACACGGGCACTTAACTTTGTAAAACACACACAATATCTCTCACTCATTACACACACACACACACACACACACACACACACACACACACTCTCTCTCTCTCTCTCTCTCTCTCTCTCTCTCTCTCTCCCTCTCTCTCTCTCTCTCTCTGACGGAGCGAGACTAAAAGTGCATTACGCAACCATGTTCCAGACAGTGGTAATGTAGTGTGCCAGGGGGCCAGGCGGGCAGACAGACATGCCAACACTCACACACACACACACACACACTCACACACACACTTTTGCGCAAAACATCGTCCTCGTACACACGGATCATAAATAAGTCATTCCATTAAAATGTTTGTTTAGATTGACTCATGCTGCTAGCAAAACAAACAAAGCGCACACCCCCACACACACACACTCACACACATACACACACACACGCGCTTAGGTCTGAGCAGGATGGGATGTGAAGGGCCTTTGACCCGACACTGAGCCTTCTGGCTTTGTGGTGTCGTCAAACATTAAAGGTGGAACGACGCGGCGGAGCGAGAGCGCTAATCTTTTTTTGAACATCAGTGGGCGATCCGTAACTCCCCCCGAGAAATGAAATAAACCGTTTCCTATTCTTCGTCCTGACGAAGACGGAGCGACCTCCAGAAACTTTAAAGACGAGGCTCGGCGTCGATGGAATCTGCTGTTTCACTTCCTGTTCAACGCAGCAACGAACCAAACCACGTTTTCTGTTCTCGCTTCTTCAGATGAGTTCAGATAAGTGGTTGATTCATGAATGAGTTGATTAAAAGCCAAATAATCAGCTGCAAGAATTGTTTCAATCAGTTATCAAAGCAAAAAATGACACATTTGAGGAGCGTTTTTCAAAATGAGAGATTTTTGTCCTCTTGGTTTTTTTATCAGGAATTTGTTGCCAGGTTTTTTTGATTGTTTGGTGTCGACATTTGAAGATGTTGACCAGTAAAAACATATGAACAATTAATGGATCAGGTAGAAATATAACTGACGGCTCTGGACTTTACCTTCATGGAGCATTTCAACTTTTTCATGTGTTGAGATCACAAACAGAGTCACTGCAAAGATGAGTAGTGAATTTGTATTATTGCTGTCTTATTAACAGACTCTCTCTCTCTCGCTCTCTTTCCCTCTCCCTCGCCCAGCGGCCAGCAGCAGTTGGCTTCAGGAACATGTGGCGGATCTGAGTCGAAGGTAAAAACACAGATTCTCCTCTTTCTCTGGTTTTTCAGTCCTTCTCTGTCAGCAGATCGGAACAGGAAGGATCCACTTACACCGAGTCAACACACACAAACACACACACACACACACACACACACACACACACACACACACACACCTTTTCTGCTTACACTGTCAATCTGTGTGACCAGGTGTTTGCATCCGCTGCCACATATGGCTGTCCACTGAGGTCAAAGGTTATTCGGGGGCTTGGGGGTCACTGGGTCAAAGGTGTGTGTGTAGGGGGGTCTGATTGCTGCTGCAGGCGAACTGATTGATTCATTGATTGATCTTCTCAGAAACAGCTGGAAGATCAGTTTTCTTATTGTGTCCCAAAGAGTACAGTGACGGGAGAACACACACACACACACACACACACACACACACACACACACACACACACACACACACACACACCTGCCCCTGGATGATCTGGCTTCAAGGGTCAGAGGTCAGAGGTCACAGGTCACTGTAACTGCAGCCCTCATATCAGAGCAGTCACCTCTCAGGTTTAGATCAGCATTATTCTTACCTCCACCAAGGAGCTTCTGTTCCCCTCTGTCTGTCTGTCTGTCTGTCTGTCTGTCTGTCTGTCTGTCTGTCTGTCTGTCTGTCTCTCTCTCTCTCTCTCTCGTCTGTTCTCACTTCACGTCAGTCTGTTGCTCCGTCGTCTGCAGACTCTTCTGCGTTGCGTGTTCATTCCCCGTCGTGTGTTCTGAACAGCGACTGAACCCCTCGACCTGACCTGCGAGTTTGCTGCCTCGTGGTTGGTCGACTGAGCAGTTGCATTAACGACCGAGATGACGAACGAGAAATGCGGAAAAAATCACAGAGGTGCATTTCCTCTGAACGAGTCATCTTCCCTTTTTCAGGGAAAGTGAAATAAATTTCTAGATTATGATTAAATCGTCTCGTCGCGTCGCAAGTCCTTTTACCTCCGGTCTCCGTGTCGTCATGGCAACCAATACTCCCCGACTGCAACGCAGCCTGATGCTCGGTGTCGACTGTTGTCATGAATATTACATCCACACATTACTGTTTGTTCTCACAGCTCGAGTGGATGGAGCTGTGCAGCATTCACACACACACACACACACACACCCTGATTATAACCAGGACCTGAAAACAGTCCAAACTTTACCAAAATGTCCTCAGTCCCATAGTCTAACACTCACACTTGTCCTCAGAATGTGCAGTCTCACAATTTGTCACACTCCAGACACGCGTGCACACACACAAACGCACACACACACACAGAGTCAAAGAGTGGAAACTAGGCTGGGACGTCCTGTTCATTTCTGCCCTCTCAGCCAATTACAGCTCAGTTCTGCTGCACAACTCTCCAGGCTGTCTGCCCGAGTAACCTGCACCGACTGAGCTGCCGTGTGTGTTCGTGTGTGTGTGCGTGTGCGTGTGTGTGTGTGTGTGTGGTGTGTGTGTGTGTAATGGCCTGTCCGCACTTAACCTCGACTCGGTCTGGGTTATATAAAGCCTGCTGCTCTGTCGACCTCACCAGCCAGAAGCCAGAGCTCCGTGTGTGTTTGTGTGTTAAAGTTGCCTGTGGTTTGTGCTGTAGGAAGGAGAGAAGACGTTTTAAACTCTGATCTGAAAAACTTAACAATATTTAACAGAACAACGGTGTCGTTCTTCATGACGTGGCAGCGTCTGAGAAAACGCTCGTACACATCTGCAGCACACAAGGACGTCTGTGTTCTCTCTTTGGCCTAAAAGACGTCTAACTGCAACGACCGTTACCAAACAGAGGAGGCGCTGCGACGACGCTTATCAGCCGCTCAGACTCAAGAGTAGGGATGATCCTGGGCCGCGCCCCCGTAAACATCTGGCGATCAATGTGACTTTTTCACATCTGTTGACTGGATTGATTCAGTGATCGGATCTCACTTTCAGGTCAGAGGTCGTCGGCCCGAGTACATCCCCCTCACCTGTACTCAGATCAAATCAGGGGCCATGACACGTGTGAGATGCATTAGCCAAAAGGTTTGATATTGATAACATGTTATATATCGAGTATCAGGCGACGTTAACGTTTTTTTTTCATTGTCCTCTTCTGTTCGTCACTGAGTCCAGTGTGGAGCCAACAGACGAGTATCAAGTGATTGTTTGTCTCTCGGCTTTAATCCCTCGCTCTCTGTCTGGATTAACGCACACACAAACACACACAAGGTCAAATTTCAAATTATATCAGTGCATCGATGGGGATTATCACATCACTGGTCTTGATTCACTTATCAAAGAAAAAATACCAAACACACATCATTTTTGCTATTGTCTGATTCTTTATTGGCCGAAATGATTCGTGGTTAAACTT
This sequence comes from Scophthalmus maximus, assembly GCF_022379125.1. NCBI lineage: Eukaryota > Metazoa > Chordata > Actinopteri > Pleuronectiformes > Scophthalmidae > Scophthalmus > Scophthalmus maximus. The sequence goes on along the minus strand of NC_061524.1, from coordinate 1,950,543 downwards.
GAGGAGAGGAAGTGATCGATGTCTCTTTCGCTGTCGGAGGAAGAAGAGAACGGACGACGGGTCGGAGGCTGGAACAAAACAAGAACCATCCCATCAGCTCCAGTTTGAATGTGTGTGTGTGGGTGGGGGGGTGTTTGTAAAAGATTTTCTTCCCAAATGTCCCTGTTGTGGGAAGAATAAAGGATCATCTCATCTCCTCTTATCTTATGATTGATTGATTTTATTCAATGAAGTTGTTGTTTTTTCTTTCTTTTCTGAAGCTGGTTGATTTAAAAGAGAAAATCTGGATGATCATGTCACTAATCCAGTTTTTGGTTTGTGTGTGTGTGTGTGTGTGTGTGTGTGTGTTACAGTTTGTGCGGCATCGTCCCGGGCCTCAGCAGCGTGCTGCTGCCTCGCATGAACCCGTTCGTCCTCATCAACATGGCCGGAGCTCTGTCCCTCTGCATCACCTACATGCTCATAGAAATCAAGTAAGGATTACATATTTTTTTTCCCCCTCTGCGGCCACTTCAGCAACTAAATCCCCCAAATTCACGTGATGTCACCTTCCCATCACAGCGGGAAACTCCCAGTTTCACTCGTAGCAACGTTTTCAACGTTTTAAATCCTTGATGTCTTACATACGTATTTCTTTTGTGTGTGTGTGTGGGTGTTCAGTAACTATAACGGCGTGGACACGGCGTCGGCGGTCGCCATCGCTCTCATGACCTTCGGCACCATGTATCCCATGAGCGTCTACAGCGGCAAAGTGCTGCTGCAGGTAAAACACACGAGCCTCTCGCTGCTGCTGCTTTTGATGATGTCGTGTAGCGTCTGTCAGCGATGATTAAATAAAGTTCTGTATCGTTATTGAAGGATTAAACTGTTGCTTTCCTCCTCGTGCACAGACGACGCCCTCGCACGTCCTCGGCCAGTTGGACAAACTGCTCAGAGAGGTGAGTCAGCGCCACGAACACCACCGGTGGAAGACAATCTGACGTGAAGTTAATGACGGGTTGGTAATTGTTCCTTCTTGTTGTCCAATCAGGTGTCGACTCTGGACGGCGTGCTGGAGGTTCGCAACGAACACTTCTGGACCGTCGGCTTCGGGTCTCTGGTACGTCCGACAGAACCAGATACACACACTAACGCGTTTTTACAGTGAAGCTCTTTTCTCTTCAGCAGAATCAAATGAGTCTGCCATGTTGCGCCGCACTTAAGAACTTTACGTGACAAACCTGCTTCCTGCTTTCGTCACCCATGTGGGCTGCGTTTCCCTGATACTTGACTCTGATTGGTTTGTATACGGGCGGGCGTCTGACGTCGGTGTGTGTTGTCAGGTCGGCAGGAAGACTTTTTTTGTTTGTGATTCTTTTTCTTCTATGATTCTGTAGCTCGCTGCCTCAGCTTCCTGTAATTGGTCTGAATCTCAGAAACATCGGAAAAAAATGTTTTGGCGCTGCTAACGATTAGATCAGGACCCAGACCACCTCTTCTGCTCAGAACTCATTTTGGTCCATTGGTCCTGAAACTGAAAAGTCTGAAGGGTCCGAGCCACACGAGGCCGGCGTGAGAGAGACTCATTGGACTTGAGTGGTTCTGGGCCCCAAACCTGCTGCAGTCCCTCTGTCGGCCTCGTTCTCTCTCTCTCTCTCTCTCTCTCTCTCTTGTCACTCATTAGCCCCCCCTCCCTCCTGTAAGTTTGTTTGTTTTGTTTGTGTCTGTGTTTGTTTGTCTCCCCCTCACCCCCGACCTCCAGAGCCACGATCTGCTGGGATCTGCTCACTCAGACGAAAAGAAGGAACAAGTCATTCATGCGGAGACACACACACACACACACACACACACACACCTCTCTATTTCTCCAGTCCTTTTTTGGGGGGGAGGGAACACTGCTGTTGTCGTTGTCGTCGTCTGTGTTGCACGTTGTTTTAGCTACAGCAAACAAGCCCAGCTGGCAAGAGACAAACACACAAACACACACATGAACATCTGTCTGCCTTGTTGCAGACACGCACTCAGAACCAGACAGACACACACACACAAACACACTCAAAACCAGACCGACAGACCTCGTTGTCCGGGGTGATAATTGACCGTTGCTCATTTTAAAAAATGTTGGACTCGACTGTTGGTTGATTCTTGATGGAAATATTAGTTAATGATTTTTTAAAGTTCAAAAACCAGTGAAGCAACGTTTCAAGACTACGCTGACTCTAACGTTTCAAATTTCAAACTCCAGGAGCAGGATTTATATTCACGTCTCGAACGCGGTGATGTCATCGCTCAGAACTGTGATGACGATGAACACGCCGGACGCTTCAGACGAAGAAGAACGTCTTTGCGTCTTTAACTCGAATGTTGAAACAAACTGAATTCTGACTGATTTCATACAAGAATTTGAGCATCAGTGACAAGTGTGTGTGTAGCGGCGGTACCTCCCGCGGCCTCTGGGCGGAGCGGCGTGTTGCGACTGCGGCCGTGTTTTTATTTGTGTTATCGATGTTGCTCCTGTCGTTGTCGTTGTCACTGATGTTGCTGCAGTTACACAACTGTTGGTTGTTGGCCCACTGCTCACAGAGCAGCTGTCCAAACTGATTTGACCCTGTGACTGCACTTCTGCCCCTGAGGGGAGTGTGTGCACGCCTGTGTGTGTGTGTGCGTGTGTGCGTGCGCACATGCGTGTGTGTACACTGTGTCCTTTTCCGAGGACTGAACATTCCCACTAGGGCGGTGAAATTAGGAAGCGAGCACAAAGCGGCGTCCTGTGTGACGAGCTTCAGTCGTTCTGACGTTTATTCGTCTCGATGTTTTAAAAAAAGACGCTGATGAAAAAACAGAATTGTTCTCACAAGAGCTGATGTGGATTAATGTTCCGCGGAAAATAGTCCCAACAAACACGGAACAAAACAAGTTCCTTCTGTTTCATGTTCTTAACTAGATTACTTTTTTTCTGACATGTTTTATTCTGTATCATTTGTATTTTAATATTTGCATTCTGCCCCTCTCTTCCTGAACCTGCCCCTCCTGCCCTTGTCCTCCTGCCCCTCTTGCCACTCTCCTGCCCCTCTCCTCCTGCCCATGCCCCTCTCCTCCTGCCCATGCCCCTCTCCTCCTGACCCTCTCCTCTTGCCCCCCTCCTCCTGCCCCTCTCTTCCTGCCCCTCTCCTCCTGCCCATGCCCCTCTCCTCCTGCCCCTCCCCCTCTTCTCCTGCACCTGCCACTCTCCCCCTCTCCTCCTGCCCCTGCCCCTCTTTTCCTGCCCCTCTCCTCCTGCCCATGCCCCCCTCCTCCTGCCCCTCTCCTCCTGCCCATGCCCCCCTCCTCCTGCCCCTCTCCTCCTGCCCATGCCCCTCTCTTCCTGCCCCTCTCCTCCTGCCCATGCCCCCCTCCTCCTGCCCCTCTCCTCCTGCCCATGCCCCTCTCCTCCTGCCCCTCTCTTCTTGCCCCTCTCTTCTTGCCCCTCTCTTCCTGCCCCTCTCCTCCTGCCCATCTTGCCCCTGCCCCTCTCTTCCTGCCCCTTTTGCCCCTCTCATCATGCCCTTCTCCTCTTGCCCCTCTCCTCCTGCCCCTGCCCCTCTCCCCATCTCCGGCTACCTGTGCCCCTCTCCTCCTGCCCCTCTCTTCCCCCTCTTGCCCCCCTCAGGCCGGCTCTGCACACGTTCGTATCCGTCGGGACGCCAATGAGCAGCTGGTTCTGGCTCACGCCACCAATCGGCTGCTGCCGCTCGTCTCCACGCTGACGGTCCAGATCTTTAAGGACGACTGGAGCAGACCCCTCCTCACCGGGACCCTCTCCCCCTCCTCCTCCCCTCTGGGCCCGGCCGAAGGCCACGCCCCCGTCTCCTCCTCCTCGCTGCCTCCTCATCTGTTGACCTCCGCAGGCGGAGAGCTGGACCCGCTGACCTCCACGCCGTCCAAACCCAGCAGTCCTCCTCCGGAGTTCTCCTTCAACACTCCGGGGAGGAACGTGCAGCCGGTGGTGCTGCCCGCCCCGGGACACCACGCCCACAGGCCCTACGGAGGCCTGGGACTCGCCTACGCCGCTCCTCCCTACGCGGGGATGCTGAACCAGGGCGTGGTGCGGCCCGGCAGCGGGCTGGGACTCGGGGCAGGGTTTGGACCGGGCGTGTCCTCTCAGAGTTACAGAACTGCGCAGGGGGGCTCGGCGGCTGCGCCACAGTTTGGGAACAGCAACCCTCTGGCTCCACAGCACAGACAGTACCGGCCCTGAGCGTGCCGGACCGGGTCACACCACCGTCTTGGTTCTGTCTGATTGCGGAGTTTCTCCTCAGCTCAATTATTTGAAACCAATGAGATCGGACTAGAGACGTTTTCCTCCGGTTCTGGAGCAGAAACTTGGGAAGAGGAAGACGCGGAGAGCTCGACTGCGGTCGGACGTTGTTCTGGGACAGGAAGTAAACCACGAACTCACACATATTACATTTACTTTGAAAAACAAAATACACATATTCCAACTTTAACTTTGTAAAAAAAAAAAACTGCGACCAAACTTTTTTCTTTCCCCCCTCAATGGTTCAATAAAAACTTTTCAAAAACGTGACCAAAGTGATTGACAGCTGAGCTGTTTGAATCGGTGGCGGGAGGTCAAAGGTCACGTGTTGACACGCTACAGTAACTGAGGAGTTTGAGTAAAGATGATGATGCGAAAAAGAAAGAAAAACAAATTACGTGAACTTGAAAACACAGAATGTGTCAAAGATTCAAACATCAAACAAGTTTTGATTTAGAGTAAAAGTTTTTTTTATTTTTGCTTCATTATCCTTTGATACATTTTTTTTCTTCCTAAATTTGAAAGCAAAAACATTTTTTAGGGATACACTATTCATTATTACTTTACTGTTTTCATCACGTTTGTCTGTTTGTCGGCAGGATGACGCAAAAACTACCAAACTGATTTCCATGACACTTTTGTTGGAGGGGCGGGGCCTAAACCCAGAGAAAGAACCCGGAACATTATCGAGCGAATCCAGATAAAAGAGTGGATTCAGGAATTTTTTAACACTTCCATGAACGTGGGCCCTTTTAGTTTTTTTCTATTTGTTCTTAAAGTTTGTGAAGACACGTGATCTCTCTTGTTCTTAAAGTAGAAAAATGAAAATGTTGAAAAATACATAATAAATCTTTAAAGAGTTCTTCCCAGTTTCCAGGTTCCGTCCTTCAACCACGACTGGTGGAAACCGGATCAGACGTTTTTGCGTAAACCTGCTGAAAAACAAACAAGGGTCTCATAGAAAACATAAAAAAAATATTTCATCTTATATCTCGTTTACAGCTTCAACCGACAAATATTGAATTGATGTAAAGATGAATTGTTCTTGCTGATTGGAACAGTTTCTGAATCTCCGTGTTTTTCTCTACTGGTGAATATTAGACTTGTTCTTTTCTTTTCTTTTTGTTATTTATATTTTGAATCTGTCACTGAACTCTTCGCAGGTTTCTGCCGTCAAAGTTCCCCCAGAGCTCAGATATTAAACCTCCATAACGAGTCATATTTCTAAATATTGTTTGTTTAAACGCCAGCGAAGTGGGTTATAAAAAAAAAAACCGGGTCATGAAAGTTTCTCTCTAGCTGTTTTCCTCATCGTCTGTTTCTTCTGTTGGTTGTTCAGTATTTTTCTCAATTAAATCAAAATTCAATGAGAAAAAAAGGAAAACGTGGACTGGAGGTGGAAAATTAAATGCTCCGATTTTTGTTTTCTGATGTTTGAAAGTGAAAAAGGTGAAAACGCTCCTGATCGTCGCCGCGACAACGTTCCGTCGTTACTGTGTTTGCATGTTTTCAATGTTGTCGTTGATTTCGTCTGAGGAACAGGAATGTGGTGTAAAGAAAATGTTTTATTATTCCCTGGCAGACGTGAGGACGTGACACAGGTTCTGTTCACGTTCACAGAAAATGAGAAGTGAAAATTTGACAACGTGCAAATGCTGCGTTCCATTGTTCCTCGGAGGCCGGAACTTGGAAGTCGGGTTATCACCATTATAATCTCGGGAACTCGAATTGAGACCTCCGAGTCGGAAACTGCAACTGGAACGCCCCTCCAGTCACCCCCCCGGGTTCCGAGGTTTAATGGAACGCAAGGCAAGTCGACGCTTAGAAGCAGGTTCTCCGCCCCCGGGCGCCGAAAAAATAACTGGGAAGAAGCGAAATTCACATTATTCACATTATTAGCATTGAGATTCTCCTTGACGTTCACGTCCGATGGAGAGCGGGCGGATATTGGCAGGTCGTGTTGACTTGCGTGAGTAACGTGAGGCGAAGAAATCCCTACTGCGCTTGGTGTGAACCAAGCGTTTAGTGGGAGAATGAACCTCCCACTTCCTGTGTTCCTATTTGCTTTGTGTCCTAAAGCTCGCTCTCCGCAGGCGTCGCCGTAGATCCACGTTAGTGCGTGATGAGGCTTTTCTTCGCTCTTCCTCAAGGCATCATGGGAAACCCTTGTCTCATTGTCTCTCCTGAAGTCGACCGGTGACCTTCTGACCTCACGGCATCTGGTGGGAAGACGATAGCGACCGTCTCCGTTTCACGGCTGCAAACGAGTGAGTACGCGAACACAGGCACTGACATGAAACCGTTTCCTATGATTTCATAACAGAATTCCTGGGAATCTTTTCCACGCTGAAGAATATTGTATTCAAGCGTCGCGACCCGACGACGTTCCCGCCCTCGTGCTGTGTTCCTGCCACACGCTGCCTCGCCCGCTCGCTGGCATAATAATGTATGACACACTTAAGCAACTTTGCGGCGCCTGGTCATTATTTTTTGTCCCCCAGTTCGCCGCCCTCGCATCCTCAGCAGCCCAGAAAATCATTCCTACGAACGAGCGGCGCTCCGGGCTGCAGCGTGAGTCTGAGGCGAGGAGACAACTGCGAGGCCCGGAAGAGTCGCCATGTGTCAGAGGGCCAGCAGACTCCTGACCCCCGTTACTGACGGACCCACTGACGGAGCTGCCTGCTACCAAATCCACTGACAGGACCAAACTTCACACTTTAGTTCTGGACCGGTTCTCATGGATCACTGGAGATTGTTAAAAATCTATGGAAGAAGAAGATGAGGAAGATTTTCCCAGTCACTGATCGTCTTTATATACAGTCAGTGATCGTCTTTATATACAGTCAGTGATCGTCTTTATATACAGTCAGTGATCGTCTTTATATACAGTCAGTGATCGTCTTTATATACAGTCACTGATCGTCTTTATATACAGTCAGTGATCGTCTTTATATACAGTCACTGATCGTCTTTATATACAGTCAGTGATCGTCTTTATATACAGTCACTGATCGTCTTTATATACAGTCACTGATCGTCTGTATATACAGTCACTGATCGTCTTTATATACAGTCACTGATCGTCTTTATATACAGTCAGTGATTGTCTTTATATACAGTCAGTGATCGTCTTTATATACAGTCACTGATCGTCTTTATATACAGTCACTGATCGTCTTTATATACAGTCAGTGATCGTCTTTATATACAGTCAGTGATCGTCTTTATATACAGTCACTGATCGTCTTTATATACAGTCAGTGATCGTCTTTATATACAGTCACTGATCGTCTGTATATACAGTCACTGATCGTCTTTATATACAGTCACTGATCGTCTTTATATACAGTCACTGATCGTCTTTATATACAGTCAGTGATCGTCTTTATATACAGTCACTGATCGTCTTTATATACAGTCAGTGATCGTCTTTATATACAGTCAGTGATCGTCTTTATATTCAGTCAGTGATTGTCTTTATATACAGTCAGTGATCTTCTTCATATACAGTCGCTGATCGTCTTTATATACAGTCAGTGATCGTCTTTATATACAGTCACTGATCGTCTTTATATACAGTCACTGATCGTCTTTATATACAGTCAGTGATCGTCTTTATATACAGTCAGTGATCGTCTTTATATACAGTCAGTGATCGTCTTTATATACAGTCACTGATCGTCTTTATATACAGTCAGTGATCGTCTTTATATACAGTCTCTGATCGTCTTCATATACAGTCACTGATCGTCTTTATATACAGTCAGTGATCGTCTTCATATACAGTCACTGGTCGTCTTTATATACAGTCAGTGATCGTCTTTATATTCAGTCAGTGATTGTCTTTATATACAGTCAGTGATCTTCTTCATATACAGTCGCTGATCGTCTTTATATACAGTCAGTGATCGTCTTTATATACAGTCAGTGATCGTCTTTATATACAGTCAGTGATCGTCTTCATATACAGTCACTGGTCGTCTTTATATACAGTCAGTGATCGTCTTTATATTCAGTCAGTGATTGTCTTTATATACAGTCAGTGATCTTCTTCATATACAGTCGCTGATCGTCTTTATATACAGTCAGTGATCGTCTTTATATACAGTCAGTGATCGTCTTTATATACAGTCAGTGATCGTCTCTATATACAGTCACTGATCGTCTTTATATACAGTCAGTGATCGTCTGTATATACAGTCAGTGATCGTCTCTATATACAGTCAGTGATCGTCTTTATATTCAGTCAGTGATTGTCTTTATATACAGTCAGTGATCGTCTTTATATACAGTCACTGATCGTCTTTATATACAGTCAGTGATCGTCTTTATATACAGTCAGTGATCGTCTTTATATACAGTCAGTGATCGTCTCTATATGCAGTCAGTGATCGTCTTCATATACAGTCAGTGATCATCTTTATATACAGTCAGTGATCGTCTTTATATACAATCATTGATCGTCTTTTGTGACTGGAGACTTTGAGTTCTTTTGGTTTTAAAAAGAAGTTAGTCCCAAATCATCACTCAAATTATCCCGAACACACACACACACACACACACTCTCGCCACCCAAACAGCGGCTTCACCCTGGAACCTGTCCTAAGTGCCTCGTCTGAAGAATTTAATTTCCTTTTTCCAAGAGCAGATAATCCGTCGTCCCTTTTTTTTTCCTTCTTCCGTGGCCTGTGGAAGAGATTTTGAACAAACAATCAAAGAAGGACTTTGCCCTCGGAGCTTAACGCTCAACGGCCCCTAAGCCTCTGAAAAGGTCCCCTGGCATTTTGAAGTCCCGAGGCAGCGGCGTTTGTATTAGTGTTGACTTCATATCGCTTGTTACAAAACAAACGGGGCAGAGTCTTCGTAATCTGCAATGAAAATCCACCCGGAACAGAGACGAGCTCGGAGCGCAGCGTCTGGGCTTTCTGGGTCAGAGTGACACAGCCGCTGCGCGCCGCCGAGGTCATCGCCGATCACCTGGCGATGACGATGGGTCACAGGAAGCAGCTGCTGGTGGAAAGAACAAGTACATTTAACTCCAGTACAGACGTTTTATTTTTAAATCCTTTAGTCTTTGGGCCAAAGATGAAAGAATGATCTCAACGTTTCGCAACAGAAATCAAAAGATTTGAGAAAAAAATCAAATAAGTGAAAACAGACAAGTGAGTCAGAACCTCACAGTTAATCATCTGACGACCAATCAGAGGAGCCCGATGCTCAGGTCAGAAGAAACCACTGGACTGAACTAATGACTCTTATGACTTTTAAGCATCTTTTACTTGTTTTTACGTAAATATGTTGTCGAACAAAGTTTCTCTTTTGGTCGGTGGAACCGCGGACTAAAAAAGCTTGACGACATCTGAAGTGAAGCCGCATCACGAGTCCAGCTCAGCCCTTTCTGCTCTTCCCCCCTCATCTTCCATCTTCGGCCCTCGCTCGCTCTGTTTTGACTCGACCTGTCAGGCGTCTCACAACAACACACACGAGGCCCGGTGGCGAGCCACAAAACGCTGCCGCGTGTAAAGGAACGAGGGTTCTCCAAGGGTTCTCTGCTCTGACCGGTTCCCACATGGGACAAACTCCCAGAGATGATGTGTCGACGCTGAGACGCTGCTCAAGAATATGAACATCTAAACATCTGTGTGTGTGTGTGTGTGTGTGTGTGTGTGTGTGTGTGTGTGTGTGTGTGTGTGTGTGTGTGTGTGTGTGTGTGTGTGTGTGTGTGTGTGTGTGTGTGTGTGTCTGTGTGTCTGTGTGTCTGTGTGTCTGTCTGTCTGTCTGTCTGTCTGTCTGTGTCTTTGCGTGTCTGTCTGCCTTTGTGTGTGTGTGTGTGTGTGTGTGTGTTTTTGGGTGTGTGTTGTGTAACGACGGCGGTGGCAGCGAACACTGTGTACAGACAGGATCACTGCATCTGTTTACAGCGACCTGCAGATTAGATCGGACCTCACACTTCAAATAGAGACTAATCCAACACACACACACAAACACACACACATAAACTGGCACACACCCACATATACACACACACACTCACTGAGCCCTGCGGGAACATTAAAGTCAGCGACTTAATCCTCGGAGTTCAAATGGAAACACTTAGAATCTGAGTTGTAATCATGGTGATTGTGTGTGTGTGTGTGTGTGTGTGTGTGGTTGTGTGTGTGTGTTCCCATTAATGTTCTGCCAATTAACTTTTTAATTGATTAATTGACTCATTAAGTAAATGATTAAAAGCAAAATAACAGATTTCATCCTCACTGAGACGTTTTTAATTCGGTGACACATCTACAGTTACAACTGTCGTCCGCACAACTTCTCTAACGCTGACTTTTCAGAGTGTGTGTTCATGATGCAGACGAGCTGTAAGGGGGCGGAGCCTGATTCACAGTGAGTGAACTGGTGATGACCGTGAAACGACAGTGTCTGTTGAGCGCGGCGGCCAGTCCACTGGCCAATCACAGCCGAGTCTGTAATGTGCGTTAACGCTCTACAGTAACCGCTCCCCCACCCGACCCCCCTGAACCAAAAAAATCAATGGCTTCCTCCTTTAAACCATCAGCAGGAACATCAGGACATCTCCACTTGTCATAAAGAAAAATCACGTCAATAACTGAGGTTCAGCCTTGTGTGTGTGTGTGTGTGTGTGTGTGTGCGAGTGTGAGAGACAATAGGTGATGCTCCGACTGTGGGTGGATGATTGACATATGGGTCGGTGGGTTTGTTGGTTGGTTTAGCAGGAACACTTAAAGGGCAGCAGGGTTAGCTGTGTTGCCATACAGCAGCAAACTGCCAGCAGGCGGAGAGGGGGGATGGTGTGTGTGTGTGTGTGTGTGTGTGTGTGTGTGTGTGTGTGTGTGTGTGTGTGTGTGTGTGTGTGTGTGTGTGTGTGTGTGTGTGTGTGTGTGTGTGTGTGTGTGTGTGTGTGTGTGTGTGTGTGTGTGTGTGCGTGCGCGTGCGCGTGCGTGCGTGCGTGCGCGCGTGCGCGCGTGGAGAGAAGAGGTACACCAGGCCCAGAGGTCAGGAACATGTGACCTGAATGTCGTCAGGTCTGAAGGTCGGACAGTGCGTCTGGGAAAGTGCAGCAGGAAAATACGTGATAATGAGGAAGAATCGTTTGGTGGGAGGAGCTTGTGTGATTCTCACATTCTGGTGTGTCAGCTGATGAACCTAACAAAGACCCGTTCACAGAGTCGTTAAAGCTCAGGATCAATGTTCCTCTGGTCGGTGCGTCGTACGATGATCCATCATCCTGAGACGTGCCACAGATGTCCATGGTTTCGTGTCTTTACAGTCGAGCAGCAAACTCTACAGAAACTTTTCGTAACGCGACGGAACCATTACTATGATTCAGGGTCACATGTTGTGGATGAACTCTTGACCTTTTCCCTGCTGCTCTTTCCTCAGATGCTCCACTCGACTGTATATAAAGACGATCAGTGACTGTATATGAAGACGATCACTGACTGTATATAAAGATGATCAGTGACTGTATATAAAGATGATCAGTGACTGTATATGAAGACGATCACTGACTGTATATAAAGACGATCACTGACTGTATATAAAGACGATCAGAGACTGTATATGAAGACGATCACTGACTGTATATAAAGACGATCAGTGACTGTATATGAAGACGATCACTGACTGTATATAAAGATGATCACTGACTGTATATAAAGACGATCGGCGACTGTATATGAAGACGATCACTGACTGTATATAAAGATGATCACTGACTGTATATAAAGACGATCACTGACTGTATATAAAGACAATCACTGACTGTATATAAAGACGATCAGGGACTGTATATAAAGACGATCACTGACTGTATATAAAGACGATCAGGGACTGTATATAAAGACGATCGGCGACTGTATATAAAGACGATCACTGACTGTATATAAAGACGATCAGGGACTGTATATAAAGACGATCGGCGACTGTATATAAAGACGATCACTGACTGTATATAAAGACGATCACTGACTTTATATAAAGACGATCACTGACTGTATATAAAGACGATCACTGACTGTATATAAAGACGATCACTGACTGTATATAAAGATGATCACTGACTGTATATAAAGACGATCACTGACTGTATATAAAGACGATCACTGACTGTATATAAAGACGATCATTGACTTTATATAAAGACGATCACTGACTGTATATAAAGACGATCACTGACTGTATATAAAGACGATCACTGACTGTATATGAAGACGATCACTGACTGTATATAAAGACGATCACTGACTGTATATAAAGACGATCACTGACTGTATATAAAGACGATCACTGACTGTATATAAAGACGATCACTGACTGTATATAAAGACGATCACTGACTGTATATAAAGATGATCACTGACTGTATATAAAGACGATCACTGACTGTATATAAAGACGATCGGCGACTGTATATCCACGTTGTGTCAGTTTTAAGTTCTTCCTAAACAATCCGTACAGCAGTGAATTGTGGGTAATCCAGTTGACTGCCGTCTGTTTTCCTTCTGTTTTTACTTTTGGACCAAAAAAAAATTGTTTTATGATCAAAAAGATTCTTCAAAAAGTCTCAGAGGTTTCAGCCTGTAAAGCTCTGATTGGTCCAAGAGAGGGAGCCACGAGAGAGAGACAGAGAGAAGTTTACCCCCAAAGTGCCTCCTTCACCTTTAACTACCCCCCCTGCCCCATCACACACACACACACACACACACACACACATATTCATAGACAATCAGCGAGCTACGCAAACACAGACACTTATTGCCACCCATGACTAACCCCATTGGCTGTGTGTGTGTGTGTGTGTGTGTGTGTGTGTGTGTGTGTGTGTGTGTGTGTGTGTGTGTGTGTGTGTGTGTGTGTGTGTGTGTGTGTGTGTGTGTGTGTGTGTGTGTGTGTGTGTGTGTGTGTGTGTGTGTGTGTGTGTGTGTGTGTGTGTGTGTGTGTGTGTGAGAGATGCTCATGCGGAGCGACAGGCAGGTCAACAGGTCACCCTCTGGGACGTCTCAGGGCCCCGGTCGGTCCTGGCTCTCCGCCAAACTGTCTCCCTCACACACACACACACACGCACACACAAAGCCCGTACTGTACTACATGAGTTACTCGTACTCATCCATATTTTTGAAAGTTCTATTCAAGTTGTTTGCTTTTCTAAAAACAAATGAATTCTGAATTTTAACACTTTTTAAAAATATATATACAAATATTTATATACATCTGCTCATTTGACAGATGCTAAACACTCATCTTCTGTACAGTTGGAGCTTGAACGAGATCAGATCAGGTGAAGACGTCACAGACATGAAACAAGAAACTTTTGAACGTTATTCATATTTGATATTTTCCAGCCTTTATGCGAGAGAGAGCACAGACGTGATGAACGTGTCCGGGGGGGACGAGCGGCAGCAAAGGGCCGCAGGTCAGAATCGAACCCGTGATGTGATCGGCTCGAGTGCAGCGATGGAAAAGATCTGCACGTAAACATATAAACTGTACAGTGTAACAGAACATACGTGTTCACATGTTCACAGCTGGTTCATACTTTCACCTCTTGTCTGCTACAATGTTCACATTTTACTTTTTCAATCAAAAATTTAATTCTAAGACCAACATACAAGAAGTTCTGAACTTTTCTGAACTTTATTATACTATTTTAAATCTGTTTAATGTATCAGACCAAAAATGTATGATCTAATTTTTACATTTACTTTTTCCACCTTTTATCAATCTGATGTGCAAATATTGATTTATATAAAACAAACGTAAAACTTAGACGTAGACTTGACACACGCACAGACACACAGACAGTCATTAAGACATTCCTCTTCATCTCTGGGCCTCTTTCTTTCTTTTGTATCAGAGCCGCACTTACACACATTGTAGTGTGTGTGTGTGTGTGTGTGTGTGTGTGTGTGTGTGTGTGTGTGTCTGTGTGTGTGTGTCTGTGTGTGTGTGTGTGTGTGTGTGTGTGTTTGAACTTCCTCCTCCCTGTGTGTCTTCAGTCCGTGGTGGTGGAGCAGCGGCAGCGGCAGCAGTCTGATTTGGACGGAGTTTGGACCGAGCGGCACCAGTGAGGAGCTGCTCTCTGATTGGCCCAACCACAGGAAGAAGAAGAAGACGACGACGACACATCGGGACGTGAGGAGGAGGATTCACCTCCGAGGTAAGAGAGAAGCTCACGCTGCTAAAAAATCTGTGTGCTCAAATTACAGATGTTGATTTAATACTGTTGTCCCACAATGCACTGCACCAGGGGGAGGAGACAGAACTTTTATACAACTTATTTTTCCTGAAACAAGGAAAAAAGTCAAACAAAACATAAAAGATAAAATTATTATTCACAACAAGAAGCCGTGAGATGATTTAAATGACGATGATAATCAAATGTGAGGGAAATAAAATCCTCAATGATCTTTTTTTATAGGCTTCATATGTATCATATATATGTGTATATATACTGTATATAATACACAGATCTGCCAGTAACTCATATATTTTAACTCATATTAGTTTGATAGTTAATTTTACTCATATTTTTCAGCATGATTAAGTCTCCAAACCACCAGGGGGCAGTCTATAATAGATCGATGGCAATATTGTTACATCGTCAATCCAAGATGGCCGACTGTGGAAGCCACGCTTTAAATGATACAGACGTCAACTCAGGTAAAAGTAATAAAGTTAATATGTACATGAGGACTTTCTGAAACTTTAAAATAACTTCACAGATGAAAACAGTCCAGGAATCATATTAAAAACTGAGAAACTATTCAGACGCAGAGTTTCTACTTAAATTTCACCACTTATTTTGTTGTTTCATTATTGAACAAATCAAAACATAAGTTGTTGATATTTCCTCAGCTGTGACTTTTGACTCTTTTTATTCATCTGTTGCCTCGTGTTCAGATCCGCTCACAGTTAAATAACCTAAATTTAAAACAGGATTTCAATTTTTATTGAATAATTGGTTCAATCTTTGAAAAGATATGATCTCATAATTCTTGCATGAAAGGGTTAAACTCTGATGTTGTGGCTGCTCTGTGTTTATGATCGATTTTGTCTGGGATCCATCAGGGGGCAGTAGAGTCCCTGCTGGACTGTCTGCTGGAGGACCCGTCTGTCTGCCTTCCCTGCCTGTCTGTCTGCCTGTCTGCCTGCCTGTCTTTCTGCCTGCCTATCTGCCTGCCTGTCTGTCTGCTTTTTTGTCTTTCTTTCTTCCTGTTGCAGGTTTTTGAATATATATTTATTTCTCTCCCTCTCTTTTGAGTCTGCTCAGGTTTTGGTCGTAACCAGATTACAGAAGCTCAGTCGCATCAAAATGTTTTCATATTTTAGGATTTGAGCCTCAATCTGAGGTGAAAGATTAACAGGAGGAACCAAAGCGTTATTGTGTTTTTTGAATCGGAGATCCCTTTGAGCGCAAACACACACACACACACACACACACACACACACACACACACACACACACTGTGGCAGTAAATCTCATTCTTCCTGTGCTGTTGTCGTTGACCCCATCGAACCGGGTGATGTTTACGTCCTGGATAACACCTGTAAAAATCTGGATTAATCTGCACATTCAACATCCACTGGAGTTAATATTGAATTTGCAGCCTTAACGTCCGTCTCACACACACACACACACACACACAATCCCAGAATCCTCTGCTGTTTCATGCTCGTCGCCGCTGGTTCCTGTAAAAAGTGTATTTTTATACATGTAAAAACATATGATACAGTAACACATGACTATTACACCATTAAAAGTCTCCACACGGACGTCGACTGTCCGGCTGGAGGAGTCGTGCTCAACTCTGCTGGAGTTCATGTCAGGTGATATTTAAAATGAAACTTGTTCCACGACATGAAATAATATTCGTCAAAATTATTCACAACAGGTTGAAAAAAAGTCAGAAAGAAAATAAGGAGCATTTAAAATTAAGTTAAAAAAAATTAAAAGTACGTAAAGTAAAAGGAAACAAGTATAAAAATATAAAGTATAAGAAGTAAAGTCGACTGATATCTCTGCTAATATGTTTTAATATTTATGGGTGGAGACGATTTACACAGTTTTACATACTAATATAGATCTTGATCCCATTTAAATATACATACTTCTTGTGCTGTATAAGAACATTTTGTCACCGATTTTATGTTTTGTTTGGTATCATTTAAAAGAAATTCAGAGTCTAGTTCAAAAGCTCATTTTTTCAAAAGCTCATTTAAAAACAGAGAAATATTCCAATTCTCCAACAAATCCACGTAAACAGTGACAAATATTACAGTATTTCCCTGTGGACTGAGATGAAAATACTCATATTATTTACTAATACTAAACAAAGTACATGCGCCTCCAAATTTATAATCACAAAAACTTTATGATCCTCGGGGGAAATTTGGGTTTTGAACTGCACATTTCGCCACCACTGAATATATAACAGATTATTCATTTACTCATTTAGTGTATTACAGTTCTGTGAATAATATAATAAATAAATAATATGTCTTGATATTATGTCATTTGTCATGTTAATTATGGAACTTTCCCGCAGGCACAGAAGCGCCGGCATCCCGTTTTACCCACATTCATCTGGGTCCCTGAACTGACCTGGTTCCAGTTCGAGGTAAATAAATATTCTGAATTTGATTAATAGTCATAATATCGTTATCATTATTTTTCCTCTGATCTCACCGGTGATGAACATGTGACGATCACAGCTTCACTGTAAAAACATCAAAAGATAAAACCCTGAGGTTCACTCACACCATCTCACATCCAGGGGGCGACGGTGAGTTTCCTCTCACACCAACTTTTTTATATTTCAGACTCTGAAATTCAAATAAATCAAACTGAGAAAGAAAATCAGAGCGACAGAGTCTATACCGTTATTGACGCCTTAATTTTTCAAATTAATTTATTGACGAGTAGTTGTTTCTGAATCACCCACACAACTGTTTGCTATTTTAATGTGTTGTATTTTATTTATTTTTAAACATTAAAATAGAAAAACGATTAACAAACTTTTGTGTTTTGGTCCCAAAATTAAAAACTCCTGTCTATTATTTTTTAGTTGTTGTTGGTCCACCAGAAGAAAAAATAAACACATTATGATTTATATGTAAGAAGCTCTAATGTAAACACAGGTGTAATAATGTAAAATATAACTTTATATATATTATATTTAACATTAACAAACATTTCAAAAGTCTCTATTTGTGTTTGTCACAGAGAGTTAAAAATCAACTACTGCTGTTTGAATCCAGTAAATATGAAAAAAACAAACCAAATATATAATTTATTTAAAGTCGTTGTGAGTCATAAAAATTATATAAAGGTGACGTCACTGTGTCCGCCCACTCCGTTTGATTGACAGTGCCCAGCTGTGACTCAATAAACCAATTTCAACTTGAATGTTATTCGTCTTTTCATACTTCTTCTCGGTCAATTTCCGTCTCGGTCGTTGCCACGTTGTGTTTGTTATTAACATTAAAACTTGAGGTGTTTGAATTCATCTCCTTCTCAAACTGTCCTCTGTCCCAACACTTTATGAATTTACATATTTTATATATTTACAGAAGATAATTTTTCAGCAGTTTGGGATGATTTTTGTTTCTCGACATCGCTGCGTCTTTCAATTTCCAGCAAATAACGGCGCGATAATTCCTGATTTCCACTGTACGTACTGTAAAGAGATGCAACAACGTTAGAGTTAAAATACACCAACAAAAATTAAATCAAATTAGTATTTAATC
>NC_061524.1:1905000-1927500 GCF_022379125.1 Scophthalmus maximus | reverse complement strand
ATCCCTATGTTCCCTCATCTTTATGTTCCATCATCTTTATGTTCCCTCATCCCTATGTTCCCTCATCCATATGTTCCCTCATCTTTATGTTCCATCATCTTTATGTTCCCTCATCCCTATGTTCCCTCATCCATATGTTCCATCATCTTTATGTTCCCTCATCCATATGTTCCCTCATCTTTATGTTCCATCATCTTTATGTTCCCTCATCCCTATGTTCCCTCATCCATATGTTCCATCATCTTTATGTTCCCTCATCCATATGTTCCCTCATCCATATGTTCCCTCATCCATATGTTCCCTCATCCATATGTTCCATCATCTTTATGTTCCCTCTTCCCTATGTTGAGTGTGTGTGTGTGTGTGTGTGTGTGTGTGTGTGTGTGTGTGTGTGTGTGTGGTGTATTTTACATTATACAGCCTGTGATCCAGATGGCGTTAATGTACAACGAGACCAGGAGCGAGTCACAGCGGGAAAGCTTGTGTCTCCAGGAGCTCGGGGGTGGTTTCAATCCAAACACCTAAATAACGATGAATAAAGGTTCCGTAGATCGAAAACCATCTTTCTGAGAAAAATAAAAACCTTTTTTTCCAACATTACAAATCGTTCAAAGTTGCAACGACGGCGATACGCTGGTGTGGATCACTCTCGTGAGTCAGATCGTGTGTCGGCCGCAGCGGCAGCAGGTACGAGCTGTCGCTGCGCAGGGTTAAAGCCTGAAGTGTCTTCAATCAGAGGGAAACCAAAGAGGCAACGGAGACGGACCGAGAGGGAACACGGCCTTCTGAGGAAAGACGAACGGGACTGATCCCACTGGGACGAGGCACGATGGGGGAAGAAGAAAAGATTCACAACTGAGGATTTCATCTCCTGTCACTGGAAAAATACTGAGTCACAGAAAATAAAAGTACAAATTAAACTTAAAAAACAAGTCAACATCCGTGTCTCCGGGCCGCAGCTGCGTCGCCGTGACAGCTCCTTCAGTTCTGGTGGAAATAACTGTTAAAGTTCCTAAATAACAACTGAATTTTAATCCGTTTTATGACCAATTATTTCTCAGACGCAGAGATACAGACTCCAAATCCGAGGATTAAACATTTTGGCGGCTAATCGGGCCACAGTCACGTTGTTCTTTCAAATGTATTCGCTAATTTGAAATGGGTGATTGTTGCATCGGGACATTTTGGACGCCGTTAAATCTTCGCCTCCGTTTGAACTCGTGCCCCGACTTCCGTCCACGACTTCATGACCCGCAAATCGAACGAACCCAGTGCTAATACGCGAACGCTAGCAAGCTGACGAGCCGGTGTTAGCATGCTAGCGTGCCGACGCGCTGTGACCCTTACGCTCGCTCGACGTCAGCCCGTGACAGCGCATGTTAGCATGCTGGAGTTAGCATTCAGCGCAAGACTCGCGCCTCTCCGGCTAACACGAGCTGCGTCCTCCGGGGGCTGCGCTCGAGAGCCCACTGTTCCGTTTGGGTTCCAGTGACGATGCTAACGAGCTAGCTCCGCTGGAGGCCGAGGCAAGACAAGCTCGGTCGCTAATTCTTCACGCCGGTACAATTTCTATCAAAACGTTGACCGATGCTCATCATTTCCTGTACGAAAAAGGGGGGAGGATATGTTGTATTTGTCATCGTTTCCTATCACGTAAAACACGTAGACACGTCTGCTTCCCACAGACTAAACTAGTAACTACCTCCGCGTCTCCTTCCACTTTGTGCTCGTCACACGACTCGTGTGGTTCGACCACAAGACGTCTTACGGAAAAATCAAAAAGCCTCACATGAGAAAAAAGAAAAAGACCCAACGCTTGAATCCAAAGAAAACATCTGTGTCATCAGTTGGACTCTCGTGTCCTCATCAGGCCTCCGGTGGTTCTGGGAAGCTGCTCCGCGGTTTCCCGCCGCGTTACGAAAAAACACTGAGGCGGAGAATCGTCTCCTCCCGACAGACCATTAAAGTCTCCCTCATGGAAATGAGGCAGACGAGTGGAAGCGGGACGGAGGCCCGAACCCACGAAGCGGGAACCGGCCGGCGACGAGTGCGAGTCGGCGGCTGCGTTGGTTTTATTATGACTGCGTATGAAGCCGAATCCTCCATTTTGGTCATCGGACGCCTGAACCCGACTCCGTCCTCGTCACCGCGAACATTTTCATTCAAGTGGACGTGAAGTCGTCTCGTCCTCATGTCGTCACTTCACGAATGTGGTCGTCATCGACTCGTATAATCGGAAAACATCGACAGAAGCCGGTAGCCTGTGTGAAACACGTGGCCGGATACAGTTCAATTATTTGGGGTTAGAATTAGATAATTGCTCGTTTTTGACAGTAAATATTTTGGGACTTAGAGTCGAGGCTTCTGCTGCTGGTTGGTGCACACAGAGCATATCACGCACGTCAGTTAAAAACTCTCTGAACAGATTAACTAAAGTCCATAGTTATATCAAACGGTGTCGTTCGTGAGAGGTTACGTTTTGTTAAGCAAAAGAAAATGACTGAGAACATATTTCCACCAGCGAACGTGGCGGAGGGACGGGGCCTTCGACTCGGGAAGAATCCGTTTCCTTTTGGTCTGGCAGGATTGTTGAGGTCTGTGATCTGCTGCGTTCCACAACCGGGTCGGATCAGGTTTGTCCCGTGGTTCTGCTCCACAACGGTCAGGAACCGTATCTGCATCAAAGCTCTTCACTCTCCAACAAGGAGCTGAGCCTGAACTCCGAACAGAATTAGTTTTCCTTTTCTGTTACTCGATCTTCTGACGTCTGTGAGTGAATCTGAAAATGAGGGCGATGTTTCTTCCTTTCCCGACAGGGAGGAACTCGTCCCGGTGCGACGGCTCAGCGGTCCCACTGACAGCAGGAGAAAGGCCCGTGTAGAGGTCCGCCCGGGCGTGACCGCCGCCCCGCCCAAGACCAACCACAGAGAGATCACGATCACGGGACGGGGGACGACCAGGCTTCGGGCCCGAAGGTCAGACTCACTCCTGAAACCTCTTGAACCAACAGGCTCAGAAAGATTAACGCAAGAGACAAATCCTTCCACTTTTTCCTTTTCTTTCCCATAAATCAATTCCCCCTTCATCCATTGGTGGATTCCTGAAGAGCCCTCCTTCCGTCTTTCATGTCCTCGCTGATCCACAGGGTTTCCCTAATCCAGGAAGAATTAACCTGCTCCTCTGCTGATCAGGCAGATGAACAGACACCAATTAGGCAAAGGGAGGGGAAGGGGGAGATGAAGGAAGGAGTTAAAAAAGGAAGAGGAAGCTGACGGAGGCAAAGGTCAAACCTAATGCAGTGAAAGGCCGAGAGAGGCAACACAAAGGGGTGGACGGAGAGAGGCGAACAAAGAGAGGTCGCGCTGAGCCCAACGCCTTGTGGACGTCCGGCGACTGAACCCAAAGGGAAACCGCGGGGAAACAGCCGAGGAGAGAAGCGCGTTGGCGGGAGGCCAGACGTCCCATTAGCAAAGTTTGTGCGGTCGGTGAAGCGCGGCGACGACACGCCTCGGAAACTCCGTCCTGGCGTCTCGCGTTTCAAAACCCGCTTTACAAATCCCACTTTCAACCTCGAGCACGGCGGCGTGTTGTCGCTCCGGAGGAGCAGAGAAAACGTCCGTGTGGGTAGAGACACCTGGGCCTCGGCCAGGGGAGGCGACGGACCCGCCGGAGCTGGAGGCCCCGAGGGTCTCCACTGCTCCGGGTCCGGTCGCGTCGGCGACCACGTGTCTTCAACAGTGTGAATCAGACCGACCGGAGACGAGTTCCGACGAGTTCAGTTAAGAAAGCAATAATGACAAGTAGTCCGATCCGTTTCACAGCAGCTTGTATTTGAACGGGTGCGAGGGCAGTTTTTCCTTATTCCGCGAGTGTGTTCCTCCAAAGCAGCGTCCTCATTCGTGCATTTTCATTTTTTTAAACCTGCCTTTTTAAAACGGGACCGACCTCCGTCCAGAGAGATGTGATTTCATAACCTTCTCCTGTGGTTTTATGTGGAATGTTCATCCGCAGAGTGACCGGCGTAACAATATTTACCTATGAATTGAAAAGACGTTGAAGTTTACGTTGACAAAAAAAGTACAAATAACTCAAAATGTTTTTACTTTTGACACTTGAAGAACAAATGCTCTGAGTGTGTAATTATAAAATAACAAGAAACAAAATATTCCACGTGACCGTCCACGTACACCGGTCACGTGGATGTAAACAGGAAGTAGATTGTCTCCTCCGCAGTCGGTTGCTGGGTGGAACTGTCGCCGACAGGAAGTGTGAGCGGCGCTTTGCCGTTCACCGCCGGTCCCGAGTCGTGACTGATGAGAACCAATCAGGAAGTGTCTGATTCAGAGAAATATGGTGTTTATTACATATTGTAAATGAAGAAAACGCGCTGCAAATAGACCACAGCCGTACGGAAGTGTTTCCAGGGGACACTTAAAAGTGATGCATAAAAGTGACCTTAATATCGCTGAGTGTGGGGGGGGTCGTCCCAGCTTCCTTAGAACAACAGTGGCCTTTGAAGGGCGCCGCTGAATGGCGGCCCGGGTTGCGTGCTGACACCCGGGGCCGAGCGATGACGGAGCGGCCGGGATTATTGTCGGAGCCTCGACCTGTTTGCTTAACCTCCTCACACGACCCCTGAGGAGAGGTCAAGGCGGCCAGCCGGCCCTCCTCGCCCTCCTCCCGCTCCTTCCTCTTCTTCTCCTCCTTCTTTGGTCTCCTCTCCTGCTGCTCGCTCCCGCTCTCCTCCCGTCTCGCACGACGCCCCCCTCCCCTCCCCCCCCTCCTCCGCCCTTCCCACGCCGCGTCGTTACCTCGATTACATCACACGTCATCAGGCACGCCAGGGATTTGGGCTGGTCGGGTTTTCCCCTAGTGCCAGATGTATGTTGGGCTGCGTGCGTGTGTGTGTGTGTGTGTGTGTGTGTGTGTGTGTGTGTGTGTGTAATCCTAATCTGCAGTTTCTCCTCGACCAGGGTTTAAACAGTGACGGCCTGTTTTACAGACGAACGTGTAGTTTCATGTTGTTGTTTTCTTTGTGTTGTGGCGTCGCCACCGTGACACTGAGAACAACTCTTAAGAGAGTTGAGAGTGAAAGTTATTAACGTGCAGTTGGATTAAAGATTAAACTGTGATTATTTTATGATATGATCAAATCCTCTGAGGCGTCGGTGACTCGTCTCCCTCCGTGTCGATTAAACTATATTAGTACACTTTTCGTACATTCGCCGCGCTTCTACCGACAATGAATATAAGATATAATATATTATAACAAGCTATTATGATAATTTCAAAAATGGACAAAAACAAACTGAAGAACAAAGTCAATAAAAGTAAATTGAAACTTATGATAATAGTAATATATACCGACTAAAATCTACTGACCCGTCCAGACTGGTCTAGATCGATCCAGACTGATCCAGACTGGTCCAGACGGGTCTTGACGGGTCCAAGTTGGCCCAGACCCGTCCAGATCGATCCAGACTGATCCAGACTTGTCCAGACTCGTCCAGATCTATCCACACGGGTCCGGACTGGTCCAAGTTGGTCCAGACTGGTCCAGATGGGTCCAGACTCGTCCAGATCGATCCAGACTGGTCCAGACGGGTCTTGACGGGTTCAAGTTGGTCCAGACCCGTCCAGATCTATCCACACGGGTCCGGACTGGTCCAAGTTGGTCCAAGTTGGTCCAAGTTGGTCCAGACTCGTCCAGATCGATCCAGACTGGTCCAGACGGGTCCTGACTGGTCCAAGTTGGTCCAGACTCGTCCAGATCGATCCAGACTGGTCCAGACGGGTCCTGACGGGTCCAAGTTGGTCCAGCAGCTGAAAGCTGCCTCACCAAAGGTTTCAGTCCTTCTCTCGTGCCAGAGAACCTGAGGAGTGGTTCTGGTTCAGACACTGTGAACATGTGAGACACATCTGCTGGTGCGAGACCACAAAGGTTGTTTCTTTTAAAGAAGTAAAAGAATCTTTAAATTAATACAGAAACTGACCGTTAGCTGGACTGGACAGACTATTGAACTGGAGTCGTTGAAAATATCAAGAAACAAAGAAAGTGATGAAAATATGTCCTGGCTCCGCCCCCTTTATGTGGACCAACCCCCAAATTGAATGGATTCTTTTTTGCTCCATGTTCCATCCTTCCACCAAGTTTCCTGGAAATCTGTTCATCCTGCTGACGGACAGACAGACAAGTAAATGGACCCTGGTGGAGGTTAAATGATGCTTCATAATGCCTTACATTAATGTCTCATGGTTATAAAGGAGAAGTTTAATTCATGAGAAGTCTCCTCATGAACAGAAACCGTCTTCGATCAGACATTAACCGACGGCAGCAGGTTTCTGTTTGTCCCCTTGGGGACTGAACGCTCTCTGTCCATCAGCCGCCCTGCGTTAGCGGCGCAGCGGCTACTGTAGCCGTGAAGCTGGTGGCCAAACGCAGCTCTTGATGTTGGCACACAGGATTAGGCTGAGCGGCAAAGTCTCCTGTTATCCGACAGCATTATCCCACAGGAGTTCCTAACATTAGTGACCTGTAAGCCCTAGTGTTGGAACGCGGCCGCCGATCTGCGCAGGTTAATGAGCAGCAAACACTCTGTTCCCTCAGCTGACTGAACTGTACTGAACTGTACTGTACTGTACTGAACTGTACTGTTACTGTACTGAACTGTACTGTACTGTAGACGAGCATTCCAACATCAGGTCGAGTTGTACGACACAGACGGAAGGTTTTACTGTCGACGCTCAGCGTCATGAAAGAATTCCACAGACCAACATAACTGAAGCAGCTGTTTAGTGTCAAACGTGTTCCCTCCACGAGGTGTTGTCACCTGTCTGTCTGTCTGTCTATCTGTCTGTCTGTCTATCTGTCACCTGTCTGTCTGTCACCTGTCTGTCTGTCTGTCACCTGTCTGTCTGTCTGTCTGTCTGTCACCTGTCTGTCACCTGTCTGTCTGTCTGTCACCTGTCTGTCTGTCTGTCACCTGTCTGTCTGTCTGTCTGTCTGTCTGTCTGTCACCTGTCTGTCTGTCTATCTGTCTTTCTGTCTGTCACCTGTCTGTCTGTCTGTCTAATAGAACATGGATCTAGACGAAGGGGGCGGGGCCAGCTACCTTTGATCTCTTTCTTTAACATTTTGAGACAGAAGGTTTTTGAACATGTTTCACTGATTTCACAGAGAATTATTCATGAAAGCTATCAGACATGTTTACGAGGTTTAAGGTTTGGTGACTGGTTGAATTGAAGGACAGCTGTTGTTGTTGTTGTTGTTGTTGTTGTTGTTGTTGTTGGTGGTCTGATCTTCAACTGGCTGATGATCGACTGTCGTTCTGTGAACGTCTGGGCGTCCACATACTTTTGACCAGGGAGCAAACTGTTTTTGAATTCACTTCAAGAGGCTCCACTTTGAGTTTGATGGAGGAGTGGATGGATGGATGAGTGGGTGGATGGATGGATGAATGAGTGGGTGGATGGATGACTAGATGAGTGGGTGGATGGATGAATGAGTGGGGGGATGGATGAGTTGATGGATGAGTTGATGGCTGCATGAATAAGTGGGTGGATGGACGACTAGATGAGTGAGTAGATGGATGGATGAGTTGATGGATACATGAATGAGTGGTTTATGGATGGATGGATGGATGAATGAGTCGATGGATGGATGATGGATGGATGATGGATGGATGGATGAGTGGATGGATGGATGAATGAGTCGATGTAAGGATGATGGATGAGTGGATGGATGGATGATGGATGGATGTATGAGTCGATGGATGGATGATGGATGAGTGGATGGATGGATGAATGAGTCGATGTAAGGATGATGGATGAGTGGATGGATGGATGATGGATGGATGTATGAGTCGATGGATGGATGATGGATGAGTGGATGGATGGATGAATGAGTCGATGTAAGGATGATGGATGAGTGGATGGATGGATGATGGATGGATGTATGAGTCGATGGATGGATGATGGATGAGTGGATGGATGGATGATGGATGAGTGGATGGATGGATGATGGATGGATGTATGAGTCGATGGATGGATGATGGATGAGTGGATGGATGGTACAGTAGTAGTTATCTTAGCAGACCTCAGGGTTGGGGGGGGGGTGGGGGGGACTAGATAAATGCCTCCCTGATGACATCACAGATCAGTGTCAGAGATCTGCCTGACGACAGGTTGTAGTTTTATTAACTGCAGCAGAGTGAAGAAGTGCGAACGCCTGAGGTCCGAGTCACGTTCTCAGATCTCACTGATCTTTAATCAAATGATGGTTCTCAGCTCCGTGGAACCGTGTGGGTTCTTTTATCCACGGTGACGCTCAGCGACACCAGAACGAGCTTCAGTGACACGAGCGGCCGCCGGCAGCCGACAGCGTCTCTTACAAAATAAAAGAGTCGGGAGTGAAGAGGCGGCTTCTCCCTCAGGTCACTGCAAAGGTCAAAGTTTACACATCTCTCCCTGCGATTTCCTTCCTGTCACAACAACAACGTCTGTTTCACATCGGAATATTAACTGTACATAAAGACCTTGATGCATTCGTTTTTACTATATATCAAAAGTATTATCAGTTCACATATTACCTATTTAACATTTGAATGAGGCGACATGTGAACTGTACATTTTATCACGTAGATAATAAATTGTGCCTTAAGATACTTTACAATCTGATCATATCACATATCACGTGAAATTGAGTATTTTACACTTTATGACACTTTGTGCTTTTAGTTGACTTCGCTTCAGTTTGTTGACAGTTTACAGTTACTCACAAATTCATATTTTACATATAAAACATGTGAAATAGGATTTATTATAGAATAAACCTGTAAAATACTTTTTTTACATTAATACAAAAGTTTGGTTTACAGTGTATTTTTAAAAAACTTTTTTTATTTATAGTACATCAGTATTTTTTTACAGTGAGTAAAGGATTTGAATACTTCGACTACTTTTTCAAACTCTTCTCACCTTTTAATTTAGATATAAATTTATATGTATTTTATATCTATGAAAACATGAAAGATTACAGCGCTCGAAACGTGCTGCAGATTAAATATGTTCTTTGGTAATAATAATTTCAAATGATTCATTAATTGAAGGAATTCTTTATTGTCTTTTTTACTTCAGTTCAAACTCCTGAAATTCCCGTTTTTAGTTTTTTTCTTCATTTGTGAAGCGAATGAAATTATGAATGATCTGATCTCCGCGTGTCTCTGTTCTTCTTCGCTGTTTGAATAAAGTTTGATCGATCGATCGATCGATCGATTGATTGATTGATGGATTGATTTTCTTTCGTCGCGTCGCTGTTTGAAAATCCCGCGATATGAAAACGACTCATTTTTAATCTGCTCATGAATCTTCAGGGTCGAAGAGAGAAACTCGGATTCTTCGCCGGTGAGTGAAAACTTCTCACGACTCTCAAACTACAGTCGATGATTATTCGTTAATATCTCACTTGACAGAGTTAAAAAACGTATTAATTATTATTTACTTGGGGGATGTAAAATCCAAAAATAAAAAATCCACTTCGCTCCGTCGAGAACAGTTGAATTAAGTCGTTTCCGTTATGAACGTTTTTCTTCTTCACTGAAGTTTCAACTTGATTTATTTATGTTTCATTTAAAAATCGACTTTTCAAAGTTTATTTCGAGTAAAATCAAAGTTTAAACAATTCACGTCATTATCAAGCTTAGAAGATATAAACTTAAGTAGAATTTTTTGTAACTTCATTTTAATTTGACTCCACGAGACGTTGTAAAAGGCTCGTCACGGAAAATATGATATAATATGATTAGTGGTATTAGTATTATTACTCGTTAAGGAAATATGAAGGAATTAAAACAATGAAACCAAA
This sequence comes from Scophthalmus maximus, assembly GCF_022379125.1. NCBI lineage: Eukaryota > Metazoa > Chordata > Actinopteri > Pleuronectiformes > Scophthalmidae > Scophthalmus > Scophthalmus maximus. The sequence continues at coordinate 1,917,638 of NC_061524.1, read as the reverse complement.
CGAAAAGATTTTGTAGAAATTAAATGAAAAAATAAACTTTCTTATGAATTGTACAAACTTAATAAAAACTAAAAACTTGGAGGGAAAATATATTATGTACTAAAATAAATAAAATCCCACAGAAAATCGAGAACAAGAACTTCTGTCTTCTTCCTGAAAATCAAAGAAATTAACTATTGATTTTGATTTTCTCAGTAGATTAAACACCAGAGATGGAGATGTACACTAATAAATACAATAAATCATTTTCCGTCTGAATAAATAAAGAAAATATTCTCTCTATATAAACAAATAATATGTAGTTTAATTCAAAATATTTGAACTTTTTATGACCAAATAAAAAAAGGTAAAAATATCTTCATACTATTTATTAACCCCCTAAATTAGTTTTTATAATGTATTTAATTATGCAAATAGATCATCTTTATTAGTAATGTTGTTTTGTCAATAATAAAATTAGTAATGATGAACATTTTAACTCATTTAATAAATAATATTGATTATTTTTCTGTGATTTCTCGAAATTTATCATCATTAAACATTAAACACTTTTGACCTTTTACTAAAAATAAATCCTGTCAGTTTTACGTTCATGCTGAATATTTCTACATTTGACTTTTTTTAATTATGTGTATTTTTTGTTTTCTTCCAGTTGTTTATTTATCACTGTACAGTCGTACAGTTAAGTTACAGCGAAATATCTAGTATATAAACATTAACTAACAGTTTGTAACACACTGTATTAAACATATAATTCGATTTTAAGTTTTTTGTTAAAGTAAACTCTGACTCCAGGCTGCTGTATTCACAGGTGATAAATTATAATATTGTAAAACACAGTTGTAATAATATAAAAGGAATCTTTAAGATTTCTAACAAGTATTAATAGATAAATAAAAAGGTTAACATGTCTTTATAGTTTTATTATAAATCATTAATTCCATCTTTATTTCCCCCTAAATTCTAAATGGGGGCAGCGTGTGACCCGGGGACGATCGGTAGAAAATAAACAGTTCAACTCAACTTCCTGTTTGTGTTTGTCGAAGTGAAGCTGCTGTGACAGAGCTCCACCAATCAGGAGGCGGCTCAGTCACCGCCACTTCCTGTTTGAGCGTTTAAGTGTGATCGATTTCTCTCGGACGCTTGTTTGTCGTCCGTTGATAAAACCGCGTTCAGCTGTTTTCATTAAACCACGGTTACCCCGACCTTGACCTTTGACCTCTCAGACAGCGACCCCTGTTGAGACCGAGCCGAGCAGATCAGCTGATCGCCGTTGCCGTGGCGGCGGACGGCGGCAGCAGCAGCTCGAGTGGATTCGCCCTCTGATGTGATTAGTGGTCACGCAACAGGCGTCTGCTAAAACACGCCAAGAGGAAGAAGAGGGAGGATGATGATGAGGAGGAGGAGATTTCTGGCCCCCTCATTGGCTCACAGGCTGGTTTCAGTCCTGGTTCCCATGAGGAGGATGAGGAGGGATGAGGAGGATGTTAAAACTCAGCAGGATGTCGTGTTTATCCTGCGCTCAGCCCCTGCCTCGCGTCTTCATCCTCCTCCTCCTCCTCCTCCTTCACCTCTTGACCTTTACTTTCCTCCTCCTCCTTCTCAACTCATAAACATAAACTGTGACATATTGTTTTAAGTATAGTGAGTTCATATCTGACGATGTGTCGACGTTCACTCTTCACTTTTTCAGGATGTATGAATATCTACAGGTTGTGTTTTAGTTTGAAGAAGACGACGCAGACGACGCCCACGTTCTCTTTTCTGATTGGTTCTCATCAGTCGCGACCCGGCGACCAGCGGTGAAGGCAAAGCGTCGCTAACACTTCCTGTCGGTAACAGTTCCACCTCGCCGTCGACGTCCCTGCGCTTCACCGTCGCCATTCCTCCTTCAGAGGGTTTTCTGTTGCTAAGCAACCGGCTGCAGAGGAGACAATTTACTTTCTGTTTACGCCACGTGACCAGCGTACGTGAAGGGTCAAGATCGTCTTTAGTTTTAAAAAGGAAAACCTTGTCCTATGTTCCTTCACGCCGGTTTTTTCCTCGTCGCCGACCGACAAACATCCTCACGCGACGTCACTTGAGTCAGCGTTGGTGTCAAGACTTAAAGAACCAGTTTACCTTCCTCTCTGCTGCAGGCTACGTTAGCCTCCGTTAGCCGTCTTTGAATCAAATTGCATTGTGGGATATGTAGGCGTCGGGTTCTGCAGCGTTCTGTCCTCGGTGGACGTCTGCGGGGACGGGATTCTTCTTCTCCTTCTTCTCCCTCCTCCACATCTGCTCCTCCCCCACTTCACCTTCTTCCTCCTCCTCCTCCTCCTCCTCCTCCTCTTCCTCCTCCTCCTCCCTCACATCCTTCCTTCCCATCCTCCCTCTCCCTTATCCTCTGCTCCTCCTTCACCTTCTTCCTCCTCCTCCTCCTCCTCCTCCTCCTCTTCCTCTTCCTCCTCCTCCTCCCTCACATCCTTCCTTCCCATCCTCCCTCTCCCTTATCCTCTGCTCCTCCTTCACCTTCTTCCTCCTCCTCCTCCTCCTCCTCCTCCTCTTCCTCTTCCTCCTCCTCCTCCCTCACATCCTTCCTTCCCATCCTCCCTCTCCCTTATCCTCTGCTCCTCCTTCACCTTCTTCCTCCCCCTCTTTCATTTCCCCTCTGACTCCTCACGTGAATCTCCTTCATCTCCTCTTCCTCACCATCTTCATGAATGTGCTGCATATTGTGTTTAAACTGCTGTCGTGGTAAAACGTCGACGCCTTCAAAGAAAACAATCAAAACTAATCGTGGATTCATTTTGTCTGTCCATCGTTAAATCGTTTCGTCTGTAAAACCATCAACTGAATAAAATCACAAATTTGATTAAAAAAAAACCGAGCAAACGTGAAGAGGATGAGTTCTTTATTCGACGATATTAATCATTTATAATATGTTGAGACTCACCTGCTGCGAAGAATTGAAAATACACGAAATCCTCTTCGTCCTCCTCTTGTCGCTTTGCAGCTCTTCCTCTTTGGCCTAAATCTGACCCCTGCGTGTGTGTGTGTGTGTGTGTGTGTGTGTGTGTGTGTGTGTGTGTGTCATAAAGTCTCCAGTTAAGAAGCTCATGGACTTAACAACAGTTTTTTTTTCTTTAACCAGGATTTACAAACACTGAGACTTTTAGAAACTCTTCTTTTAGAAAATAATTACAGAGATAATTTTACAGGTTTTCATCATCTTCATCATCATCATCATCATCTTCATCATCATCATGGTGTCCGGTGTATTTCTCCTCGTCTGTCTGAGGCTCGTCGATGTGAAACGTTCAGAACACCACAAATACGTCGTTTAGTAAATGAAAGGTGTGAAGTTCTAGTTCCGTCAAACAGACGGGAGGAGATGGTGCTTCTGTCGGGACTACATTCAGCGGTGGATTCATCTTTTCTTGTGCGTGGTTGACTTTGAGAATCCAAGCTGATCTTTAAGTCCAAACAACAACTTAAGAAGGGTCTGTGGCAGCAGCAGAGGACGGGGTCGTGACCCCCGGAGGCCCCAGGCGCAGGTGTGACCCTGGTTTGCTTGTCACGACCTCTCGTCTCTGACCGGCGGACGACGCCGACGCACGGGTGGAACCGTCCGTCCTGCCGCTCCGCTCGGTTCGCACTCCTCCGACTGTGTGAGCGGCCGGTCGTCTCTGACGGGACGTTTCTGTCTCTTCCCTCGTCCTCGTCTCGTCTGCCGGTCGACGTACAGGTTGAATCCTCCTGAACTCTTCTTGACTCTCGGCTCAGGGAAAGTCTGCTCGAGTTTCACTGTAAAACAAAACCAGCAGGTGTGAGTTAAAACATCTAACGGAATCTTGGAATCCACAAACACAAACTTCCAGAGTAAATGCTCTCGTGTTTATTCTACTGACATTGTCCTAATTAGTCTGATGTCAGTTCATCGTGAGCGAGAATCCCTATTGTCAGGCCGTGTCTCTGACCTTTGACCTGGGGGTCGGAGCCTTCTTGCCGCAGGTCGCAGGTCGCTTTGGAGGGAAAGTGTCGCTGACGGAAACGCGGATTAAACCTGAACAAAGGGAACAAAGGAGAGAGGTTTTAAAAGTTTGTTCTTCGCCAAATCCCGTTAAATCTTGAAAGCGGCGGCCGAACGGACGAAGAGGACGAGTCGCTTCCTCTTCCTCCCTGAACAAGGCAACTCATCGACGAGGTGCCGGCTCGTGATGACATCCGTCACCTTCCACCCCCCCCCTCTCTGAGTCGAGCCCCCCGCCACCTTCCACCTCCCCCCCTCTCTGAGTCGAGCCCCCCGCCACCTTCCACCTCCCCCCCTCTCTGAGTCGAGCCCCCCGCCACCTTCCACCTCCCCAGCTCCGTTCAGCAGGAGGACGGGGGGTCAAACATGGCCGACGTCTCCGGGGTCAGCGGGAGGCGAGGAGGCCGCGGCGACGACCGACTGACTTTTACTGAACAACTGAACGGAAAAGGAGCGGCGGGTTTCCGTGAGCGGCCTCAGAGCAGAAGGTCGTAAGGTGAGGAAGGAAAGGAAGCTAGGAAGGAGAACACGCCGAGCATTCATAAGCGAGCGCGAAGCCACGAGGCGAGGATGAAGATGCCCCCCGTCCCCCCCGTCCTCCCCGGTCCTCCCCCCCTTTATTTTCCACTTCCATGTGTAGAAACACTGGGAAGGGGGAGGGAAGGTGGGAGGAGCGAAGGCCGGACCTCCGCTCGAGCAGAGAGGCTACGGCGAGGAGGAGCGGGAGGCGGGATCAGGGGGGCGGAGTCAGCGTGGAGACGGGCACCTCGGCGAGCCACTCGGAGGGCGGCGCCCGGCGAAGAGGGCGAACCCCCCCTGGTGGAAGATTGAGATAATTCTAATGAGAAGTGACTCTGCGTGCCAGTGATCCATGCAGACTATTAGTGTTGTCACGAAACACTGCGGCTGCTACTGGGCATGCTCAGTGCGTCGTCGGGCAACCCCCACACCGCCGGGCCGCCTCGGCGAAGGGGGGGAAGGTCACGTCGCCTGGGTGTGCAGCAGCAGCAGCAGCCAGCGAACGAGCGAGCGAGCGAGCGCTCCCCCAGCGAGCTCCGCGTTGCCTGGATTCTGCACGCGATCTTCACCGGGGGGCGGGGTGGGAGCGAGCGCCAGGGCGCCGCAGCCGGGCGGGTCACGGCGCTGCCTCCTCCTTTTTTTTTTTCTGTTTTCTGTTTTCATGCGTTTGTTTGTTTGACAATACTGCGGCGCAGTTTTGCTGCATTTTTGGCTGCTGCTGAAGCCCGATGGCCTCAGAGCAGGACGCCGGGTTCAAGGCCCGTCAGACGCTGTCACAACACATCCACTGAACTCGGCTGAACTTTACAAAAAAGACAGGAAAGAAGAAGAGAAGCGGGAAAAACATGAAGTCGGAGCGTCGCCGCCGAGGCGAACGCAAAACCTCCGATGTGTCGAAACGTCCCTAACACACGTTTAGTCTTTCAGCTTCGCAGAACACAAACATCTCATCTGCACCTCAGGGCCTTTGAACTCTCACTTTATCTTTCTTTCCCGACGCACATTCCAACGCCACGTCTGAAATGTTACAGATTCAGCGTTTAAAAGACTTTATTCAAGATGCGTTAAAACCATCTGGACAATAATCTTGCGGAAAAATTGATTTAAGGAAGTTTCTTTTACTGACATTTAAAATGATTAAGAGGATTTTCCGCCTTTTTTTCCCACTTTTTAACGTTTGGTAACTACTTTAAACAGAAATCACAATAGATTCAGCTCTTTTCACTTTATGTACAAATGATTTAATGCTTAAAAATGATTTTTTTTTTACACCACGACACATTGCACATGTGTGAAGTGTTAATATTCAAGAAAAGCTCAGTGTTTCACTTCGAGTCGTTTATTTAAAAAAATAAGAGAATAAGCGACGATAAGTTTGTTAAAGCTTCGTCTTCACAGGGTTGCTGGGGTGTGTGTGTGTGTGTGTGTGTGTGTGTGTGTGTGTGTGTGTGTGTGTGTGTGTGTGTGTGTGTGTGTGTTGCAGACGGGGGTTGCTGCCGCTCTTCGTTCCTCCTTGTTGCAGTAAAGAGATTTAGAAACTGAACAATCAGATCCAAATTTTGGTCTTAAAAAAATCTCTTTTATTTCATCAGTCACATTAAAATATCGTCAATATTTGTTTCATCATTTACATCACAGACGTGTAGAAATACATCATTCTTCATTTTTTTAGCTCCCATTGACTTTTTTCCTGTATTTTATTATTTCATCAAAATGAAAAAAGTAGGATTTGAATTTTTTTTACACACTTTTTTTTTTAACTCAGCGAAGAGACTTTTGCATTCACGGACATTTTATCTTTTCATCTTGGTGAAATGTTTCTCGAGCTTCATCAACGTCCCGTGAATCTGTTTTTATATGTGAAGACAGAAAAATGAACGCAGCTGCAGGAAATATGATTTACATTTGTTAAATATATATATGGATACATTTTATCATCTGAAATGTTAAATTAAAAAAAACAACATTTGACTCGCTGAGTTTGAAAATATTCGTTGACGCCTAAATCATCAAAGATATTAATATGATTTAGTCACATAGATATTCAATATTCACCTGACGATCTTGCCGAGTCTCACGAGAGAAACTTTGATCAAACCTGTTGTTTACATCTTCAGTCATGAAGTTTATCGTATTTCAAGAAGAAACCATCTTGTTGGACAGCACATTTTTGAAACCTTTTAATTTAAAGTCTGTTCGTCAACCCTGAGGCTCCGCCCCCTGAAAGAAAACAAGCATGAAGGAGGAGAAGAAAACATATTGTGTATGAATCCTGATTGTGACGAGGAAAGAAAAGGTCAAAATTAACATTTTGATGAATTTTAGAATTCGAAGGACGACAGATGGAATTTGGACGTTTTGTTTAATTTAATTTCAGAGTTTTAAAAGTGAAAACTTGCTCAGAGGTTCTTCAGAGGAAAATAAGAAATAAGTCGTGTTCAAACTGAACAGAAACTTTCTTCACGAAAACTGTAAAACGACTAAATCGTCTTTTGCTCAGTTTTTTTTGGGGGGGGGAGATTTTGATCAGGATGAAAATGATATTTCATCAGAGGTGATGTTAAGCTCCTGATGCCTTCACTGGCTGTGGGAAATTACCTGCATGTCCCGTGAGGGTCAGTGGATCAAACGTCGTCACGGCCTCCGGAGGTTCAGCAGCTGTTCTTACTTGTTTTCATTTTTTCAAAACACATTTTCCGCAGCGATTATTGTCGTCAACTCGCTCTGCGTGAAATATGTTTTTCTTTTCTTTCCACTTCTTAACGCGTGAAAACAAACGGAAAAAGAAAAGAAACGAGCGTCTGGAAGGAAAATACAGAACGGAGAGGATTTTATAATTCACTTTTGAAAGATGATGTTTTTTGGCCGGAATGCTTTATTTTTTTCTCTTTTGTTCTCAGAGGAAGTGAAGCCCGGTGAAGCCATATGATATTATTATTATATTATCAGCATGATTAATATACAGAAACATTAGAAACTAATCATTTTACTTCTAGAACAATTGGACTTGTTTTTTCAAGTAATTTAAAATCGAAGATAAACTGGTTCAAATGTGTTCAAAATGTTCTTTTGTTTTGTCTTTAAAAACGTTATGGGACAAACAACGTCAAGACGACAATGTGAGTGAGTCAGATCATCGTGTCCTCGACTGACGGCGCTCCGCTTCTCCCCAGAACTCCTTCTCTTCCATCACACAGATTCCAGATGTTCTTTTCTTTTAGGTCATCGCGTCATCTTCTAGAGCACAGATGTACAAAACTTTAACTTTATGAGGAATAAAACTGATCCTGGTCCTGATCCTGGTCCTGGTCCTGATCCTGATCCTGATCCTGGTCCCGATCCTGATCCTGATCCTGATCCTGATCCTGGTCCCGATCCTGATCCTGGTCCTGGTTCTGATCCCGATCCTGATCCTGATCCTGGTCCTGGTTCTGATCCCGATCCTGATCCTGATCCTGATCCCGATCCTGGTCCCGATCCTGATCCTGGTCCTGGTCCTGGTTCTGATCCCGATCCTGATCCTGGTCCTGATCCTGGTCCTGGTCCCGATCCCGATCCCGATCCTGATCCTGATCCTGGTCCTGGTCCTGGTCCCGGTTCTGATCCCGATCCTGATCCTGATCCCGATCCTGATCCTGATCCTGATCCTGGTCCTGGTCCCGGTGCTGGTCCTGATCCTGATCCTGATCCTGATCCTGGTCCTGGTCCTGGTCCCGGTCCTGGTCCCGATCCCGATCCTGATCCTGATCCTGATCCTGGTCCTGGTCCTGGTCCCGTTCCTGGTCCTGATCCCGGTCCTGATCCTGATCCTGGTCCTGGTCCTGGTCCTGGTCCCGATCCTGATCCTGATCCTGATCCTGGTCCTGGTCCTGGTCCCGGTGCTGGTCCTGATCCTGATCCTGATCCTGGTCCTGGTCCTGGTCCTGGTCCTGGTCCTGGTCCCGATCCTGATCCCGGTCCTGATCCTGATCTTGATCCTGATCCTGATCCTGATCCCGATCCCGATCCCGATCCTGGTCCCGATCCCGATCCCGATCCCGATCCTGGTCCTGGTCCTGGTCCTGGTTCTGATCCTGATCCTCTTCTCGGGGCCTCTGTCCTCGCCTGCTCTGGAGTTTCTCACCTCTAAGAAGCAGCTCGTCGTCTCTTCCTCTCCTCTTCTCGTCTCATCTCTTCCTCTTCTCCTCTCTTCCTCTCCTCTTCTCGTCTCTTCTCTTCCTCTTCTCCTCTCTTCCTCTCCTCTTCTCGTCTCTTCTCTTCCTCTCCTCTTCTCTTCCTCACTTCTCTTCTTGTCTCTTCCTCTTCTCTTCTCGTCTCTTCTCGTCTCTTCCTCTCCTCTTCTCGTCTCTTCCTCTCCTCTTCTCGTCTCATCTCTTCCTCTTCTCCTCTCTTCCTCTTCTCGTCTCTTCTCTTCCTCTTCTCTTCTCTTCCTCTTCTCTTCTCGTCTCTTCTCGTCTCTTCCTCTCCTCTTCTCGTCTCTTCTCTTCCTCTCCTCTACTCGTCTCTTCCTCTCCTCTCCTCTTCTCGTCTCTTCTCTTCCTCTCCTCTTCTCGTCTCTTCTCTTCCTCTCCTCTTCTCGTCTCTTCCTCTCCTCTTCTCATCTCTTCCTCTCCTCTTCTCGTCTCTTCTCATCTCTTCCTCTCCTCTTCTCGTCTCTTCCTCTCCTCTTCTCTTCCTCACTTCTCTTCTTGTCTCTTCCTCTTCTCTTCTCTTCTCGTCTCTTCCTCTCCTCTTCTCTTCCTCACTTCTCTTCTTGTCTCTTCCTCGTCTCTTCCTCTCCTCTTCTCGTCTCTTCCTCTCCTCTTCCTCTTCTCTTTCTCTTCCTCTCCTCTTCTCGTCTCTTCCTCTCCTCTCCTCTTCTCGTCTCTTCCTCTCCTCTTCTCGTCTCTTCCTCTCCTCTTCCTCTTCTCTTTCTCTTCCTCTCCTCTTCTCGTCTCTTCCTCTCCTCTCCTCTTCTCGTCTCTTCCTCTCCTCTTCTCGTCTCTTCCTCTCCTCTTCTCGTCTCTTCTCTTCCTCTCCTCTTCTCGTCTCTTCTCTTCCTCTCTCCTCTTCTCGTCTCTTCTCGTCTCTTCCTCTCTCCTCTTCTCGTCTCTTCTCATCTCTTCCTCTCCTCTTCTCGTCTCTTCCTCTTCCTCTCCTCTTCTCTTCCTCACTTCTCTTCTTGTCTCTTCCTCACTTCTCTTCTCGTCTCTTCTCTTTCTCTTCCTCTCCTCTTCTCGTCTCTTCCTCTCTCCTCTTCTCGTCTCTTCCTCTCTCCTCTTCTCGTCTCTTCCTCTCCTCTTCCTCTTCTCTTCTCTTCCTCTTCTCTTCTCTCGCCCGCAGACGTCAATCATAAACAACAACAACAACAACAACAACGACGACGACGCGTCGCGACGTGAAGCTGCGACCGTCTGTCCGTGTCTCTGTGCGTTAACGCTGACGAGCAGCGATGACCTGAGAGTCTCACGGTTGCCTCGGCGACGCTGCAGCTGCTTCCTGATGCACAGCTGCTCGGTGCAGCATGAACTCCAGAACACGACGTCGGACTCTTCTGCTGTTCTTTTCTTCTTTTCACTTTTTCATTTGGCAGAAACTTCCATCCACAAGCCATGAAAAACTCTTTAAGGCTTCGCTCGTTATAATATATTCATATTTAAGATTTATGTATTTCATTTGCTTGAGATTTTCTCTTCATTTTCCGGATTTCACAGATTTTTTTTTCTGCCTGAAACTTTTTGGTTTGTTTCATTTGTTGCTTCAGCTTCATCAAACATCATCTTCATCTCATTTATGGTTTTTCTTTTGATTTATCAAACTGAATCAAGCTAAAATACTAAACTCCAGAGTTTTAAGCCTCATAGTGTAAAAGTGTGGAGGCTCTTTATTTTCTTTGCCAAATTCTTTAGTTGTAAACACAAATCAACATTTAAGATTTTTAATTTGGATTTTGCATCTTCAAGAGAAACCAACTAATAAACTTTATTTGAAGCCTATTTTTTGTCAGGAAAACATAAATGAACTCAAACATCAGGTTGAATTGGTTCTTTCACATCAGGATCCTCAACTTCTACTTCAGGTTCAATCGTTTATGTTCAAACTGAGCAAACGTTCCCAAAAGAAAATCCAGTTTGATAAATGAGATAAAAGCAGAAATGAGACGACGAGGAAACGAGCAACAAATGAAACAAACAAGTGTCAGGCCACGAATTGGAAACAACAGGAAACGTGACGAGAAATTCAAACTGTGTGAATCATCCAGGAGACGACGTGAGTTCAGCTTTCAGACGCTGGAACGTCGGCGTCGCTCGGGTCAAAGGTCGACTGTTTGGTTTCAGTTACAGACGCAGGTTCAGTCGACGAGAGAGTGAACCTGCAGGACGGAGGTGATGATCTCCATCGTCCGTGAAGCTGCCGAGAGGAGAGAACGTGTCGGGCGCTTCAGACGCTGAAACCACATTCAGTTATTTATTTTTACTTTTTAATATTTTATTAATCTCTTTCCTTTGACGTTTTTTTAAATATTTTTTTTAATTTTCAGCTATTTTCCAGGGAATGATTCTTGGATCTAGATGAAGAAAATCCGACATATTGTAGTGACTGATTCTGGATCCAGTGGATTTACATCATGTGGTTTCATCAGGAGTCTGTTGGCGCTCGCTGGAGGAACCAGCTCGACTCGGGAACGTTCTCGACCGGACAGAGTCACACACGTTTCTCTTTTTCGTGTGGTGAATAAAAAGCGGCAGAGTCGGACACAAACCAGATGCCGCAGTCGACACAGTTTAAAAAACTACGTGTCACTTTATTTAATTTCTTATCGCTCGTAACATAATCACTCGCCAGCGTCGCGTCCCCCGGAGAAGCTTCAGGTCAAGATGATTTCTAACAGACGACAACATGACGTCTGGTGTGATCAAGTCACGTGACATGAATCTTCTTGGCTTCTTCTCGGTGTTCACACCGAAGGTTGTTCTCAAACTGAGACGGCACCGGGAGAACCTTGGCACCGGGAGAACCTTGGCTCCAGGAGAACCTTGGCTCCGGGAGAACCTTGGCTCCGGGAGAACCTTGGCTCCGGGAGAACCTTGGCTCCGGGAGAACCTTGGCTCCGGGAGAACCTTGGCACCGGGAGAACCTTGGCACCGGGAGAACCTTGGCTCCGGGAGAACCTTGGTTACAGGTGAACCTTGGCACCAGGAGAACCTTGGCACCGGGAGAACCTTGGCTCCGGGAGAACCTTGGTTACAGGTGAACCTTGGCACCGGGAGAACCTTGGCACCAGGAGAACCTTGGCACCAGGAGAACCTTGGCACCGGGAGAACCTTGGTTACAGGAGAACCTTGGCTCCGGGAGAACCTTGGTTACAGGAGAACCTTGGCACCGGGAGAAACATGAAATCAGAGAAAACACAACTTCACTGATGGAAGCCGTCCTCCTCCTCCTCCTCCTCCTCCTCCTCCTCCTCTTCCTCCTCCTCCTCCTCCTCTTCTTCTTCTTCTTCTGTCTTTTGACCTCCACCAAGGAGCTGATGTCTTGTTCGTCTCTCTGTGTTTGTATGTTAGTTAGTTAGTTAGTTAGTCCATTTATTGGTTGTTGAGTCAGTCTCAGATTTTTTACCTGTTGAATATGACTATGAATTGAAAATGAAAATCATGTTTGTGTCTCTGCGTCGAGGAGGAGGAGGAGGAGAACTCGTCTCCTGACCAGGAACATTGAGACTACAACTCCCATCATCCCACACTGCGTCACCACCTCGACTATAACTCCATGTCTTCCTCTTCGTCGCAGCTCGGAGTCTCGTCCCTCAGACAAACCGCCCAGAAGGGTTTTCACCCAGACATCATGGTGACACCGCAGGAGGCCAGAGGTCAGAGGTCAGAGGTCAGTCCACACGTTGCAGCTTCCGACACCTCAGTGCTGCTGAAGATTCACTGGAACAAACGAAACAAACATACGGCTGAACACTGTTCAACGCTCTGACGCACAAATCCCAAAAATGAAAATCAGCCGAGAAGTTTCTGAGGTTCAGAGTCCAGAAGGTGAATAAATCACATCTTTCTATTTTCTTTATTCTCTTCATAACTCAGTCTCTTATGATGGATTTCTGTTTTTCTACGTAACTTGA
>NC_061524.1:1887500-1900000 GCF_022379125.1 Scophthalmus maximus | reverse complement strand
ATTTCTCCTTTTTTTTCATTTCTAAAATCTCGTTTTCTCGTATTTTATTTTCCGCAGGGCTTAAAAAGAGAAGTAATATCATCCTCATCCTCGTCATCTTCCTCCTGCTTCTCTTTGCTTTGTCCACATGTACGTGATGAGGATCGTGTGGCAGAGCTCAGACATCGCTGACCTGCGATCTGAGGACAAGGCCGGTCGATCAATACTCAATACTCGCGTTTCAACATATTACATATCTTTATTCAAAAACATATTTCTCTCATACGCTCACAAGGCTCTTGCTGATTTGTAAAATGCACTTTCAAGTGTAACATTGATGCTTTTCTCCGTAAACAGCCGCGAAGACGTCGATTTACAAAGTGTCCGCGCGTTCAGATGATTCGTTTCTTTAAATCTGCAAAAATTCCGATTCAAAAATCGTTCGTATTATTTTACTGTCGCTGTTTCATGTCACTTACATTTACTAAAACAAAAAAGAATTAGCTAAACCACAACGATTATTCTATCACAACATTGTGATTCACGGGATGACATGTTCAATAACCTGCAGCAAATGTGTTCAATCGTTATGAATGAATTCAATAATTTGTCTGGAGTTGGAGCTTTGAAGTTAAATTCAGTGACACTGTCGTAAATTAAATGCAAATAACATTTTAAATAAGTAAAACAAAACAAGTAACGAAAAAAAATACACAAATCCGTCTCTGTAGTTAAATCTGTCACATGTTGAAATAAAATAATGTTTCCATTATACAACAATGTGTAATATTAAAAAAAAACTGCTTCGTGTCATCACGTCAAACTTTCATATCGGTGTCAGGTGGAAGATGGCGGCCCGCGTCTTTCTGTGCACGTCAGCTGATGCATGTTTTACACAAAACATAAAATAAATAAGTTGCATATTTGTAATATGAGTTGAGATCATTTTTTTGTCTTGAAGAAAATTCGAATTTTTTTAAACTTATTTTAAAAATAAAAAAAAAGATGGTGTTTTGGAGATGCAAGTTTTTCACCTTACAACAATTATGTGTGTGTGTGTGTGTGTGTGTGTGTGTTATCCTGTTTATTGTTTGAACAATTTAAAAAGTACTAATAATAACGTAGTGGCGAAAGTTTGGGCACGTTGAGGCCTCCGTCCTCTCTGCCTCCACGGTCACTTTCAAACTTTTTACCGGGAAACCGGAGCGAAAAATTAAAAATAATAATCAGAAGAGCAGTTTGTTGGTATGGAGGCCCTCGGCGCACATGCGCAGGAGGATTTTACGCTCTCTCACACACACACACACACACACACACACACACACACACACAAACACACACACACAGAAGTCGTGTGAAGTGAAAAGGACAATCTGGGTTATTATATAGGTGATGAACAGAAAAACACAGTAAAACGATGTTTTGCATAATTTTATCAGAAGAGTTTTTGTTCCAGAAACACATTCACCCCCTCAGTTACTGTCTCATTCATTATTTTTTACATAATTTAAAGGGACAGTTTGATTTCAATCTTCAGCACTGACGGTGTTTTATAGAAGAGTTTTGGATATTTGTGTTTTGGAAGGAAACGTCTCCATAGAGTTATATTATTATTACGATTGTTATTGTTATTGTTATGATGACTATAATTCTGAGGCCTGTCCGGGGTCACACCTGAGTAGAGATATGATGTTTAGGCTTATGTTTCGTCTGGACACAACCTGATTGTCTCCGCTGATCTTTTAAGGCTTTTTAATATTTATTTAGTCACGATTCACTTATTCAAAAAGTTTTTCCAAAGAAAAGGAACAAAAGGTTTTTGATTGTCTTTTTTTCTTTCTTCTTGATTGTCTGAAAATTCATAAATAATCATTAACCCTGTAAGCCCCCCCCCCCCTCCTCCTCCTCCCTCAATACTGATGCGTCCACGCTGACAAATAGATCTTCTTTCTTTTTTTAAATACATTGTACAATAAATACAAAACATAAATAATAAAAGACTCAACGGAAGTCGAACTGAAAATCTTTGTACAAGATATAAATAGCTCGGAATATTTTCCTACTCATATATAGTTTTGTTACCTTTGGCAAAGTCTAGTTTTACAGTGACAGACGGTTCGTGCCAGAACCACGGACGGAACCACGGACGGAACCACGGACGGAACCAAGCCCGTCGCACTCCGGGGGCAGAATATGGCCCCAAAAAAACATAAACAAAGTTCCACTGTCATATATAACTATTTCTTTCGATGTTTGATATTTACCATTATGTGTTTGTTTGCCCTTAAACATGACGTCGGGTTGTGCGTCCTCGTCCCGGTGCCATGGTGGCGGTGATGGGGAGGGAGGTGGTGGTGTCGGGGGGGGGGGGGGGTCAGTTTAGGAAAGCGTTGGGAGTCACCCTCTTTTGATGGGACAGCATCCCGGGGAACCCCGCAGACACGCCCGGGGAGAAGGCCTGTAGGGAGCTGGTCCTGAGGGAGTCCGAGAGCAGCGCCTGCGGGGAGCCGCCGTACCCCGGCGCGCCCTGCTGCAGGTGCGGCGGCGGCGGCGGCGGCCCCGCGCCCCCCGGCGGGCCCGGCCCCCCCGCGGCCGCGTGCTGGGTCCCCGACACGAAGTAGCCGGCGGCCTGTCCGGAGAGCAGCCCGACCGGCGACGTGCTCATCCCGTAACCGTTCGTCAGGCCGAGCGCGCCCGCCGCCGAGCCGCCGAGCAGCGAGCGCCCCAGCTCCCCGGTGCCCAGCTGCTCCACGGCGGGCAGCAGCGAGCCGTAGCCCGCCGCCTGGTTCAGGAACCCGGACGAGGAGCCGTTGTAGTGCGGGTGGTGGTGGTGGTGGTGGTGCAGCGACAGGAAGGGCGAGATCTGCCAGTACAGCGGGTTGTTGGCCCGCTCGTTGATCCCCAGGCCGAGCGGGGCGAAGCGCAGCCCGCGCTTCATCGCCAACTTGCCGCGGGACGTGGCGGAGCGCCGGCGCAGCTTCCCGGTGGTGCCCCCGATGAACACGTCGTCGCTGCTCGGGTCCAGCATCCAGTAGTTGCCCTTGCCCGGGTCGTCGTAGTGGCGCGGCACCTTGACGAAGCACTTGTTCAGGCTCAGGTTGTGGCGGATGGAGTTCTGCCAGCCCTGCTTGTGCTCGCGGTAGTACGGGAAGTTCTTCATGATGAACTCGTAGATGCCGTTGAGCGTGAGCCGCTTCTCGGGGCTCTGCCGGATGGCCATCATGATCAGCGCGTTGTAGCTGAACGGCGGCTTGTCGTATTTGCCGTTTTTCCCGCTGCCGCCGGTGGAGTTGTGCTCCGGCGGCGCCGTGGCGCCTCCGTCCCGCTCCTCGTCGCCCGGCTTCTGCGCGTCCGGCGCCGCGGCGTCCGCCTCCGGCGCGTCCAGCGACTTCTCGGAGTCGGAGCCCGGCGAGGGGCAGAGGGTCGCCGGGATGCCGGGGGTCGCGGCGGCGGAGTCGGGTCTGTCGCACTTGGAGGAGGGCAGCAGGAGGCTCTTGATGCTGAAGGAGGAGGACCGGTGGACGGTCGGCGGCTCTTTTACATCCTCCATGCCCGGTGGCGGCAAAAAGCAGGAATAAATAATATCCCCCCCCCCCAAAAAAAGAATAAAATAATAACAACAACTACAACAACAACAACAACAACCCCAAGCTCGTGCACCTCCGTTATCCGGGCTGGAAACGAAAAGAGACAGAGAGGAGAGAGACGGGAGGGTCAGGATGAGAGGAGCATGGATGGAGGAGTGGAGAGAGAGAAGAGAGACAGAGAGAGAGAGGGGGAGAGAGAGAGAGAGAGAGAGAGAGAGAGAGAGAGAGAGAGAGAGCGTGGTGTGGATGTGGAGAAATTAGTAATTAAGGAGGTTCCGACCCGCGGCCACATCGGGGGGAGGAGGAGCTTCGTCTCCAAGTTGCCGGTTCTGTCAGCGGATCCTCTTTTCTGCTGCTTCGTCTCCGTCCGGATCCGAACCGAGACACGAACCTGTCACTTTTATCTGCTCCCTTTAATCTCCCCCTCTCTCTCTGTCGGTATTTACGCGCGTGCACGCCTCCGTTCATGTAATTGAACCGTGCGTAAAAAGAACCCAGTTCGGAGCTTGTGCGTAAAAGTGCACGGTGCCGTCAATCCGTCGGTCCGCCACTGAGCCTCCACGGCTTTGTTTGCTCAACGACAGTAATAGTTTTGAATTCATGTTGGCAAACACGGCGCGTGCACGCCCGGTGCGCGTGCGTGTGTTCATGTGTGTGTGTGTATAGTTTTTTGTGGGGGGAGGAGGAGAAGGGGGGGAACACTGTGAGCGCCGCTATTGTCTAATAATAAAAATCATTGTGCCGGACCGGAAACACACACACACACACACACACACACACACACACACACACACACACACACACACACACACTATACCCAGAGGCGGCGGGCCTGATGCTGGAACGACAGCGCCCCCAGTCGGCAGCAGTCAGAACTGCAGCATAAATATTCCTGTTTATTTTCTGAATGGTGTACCCTTATAATAATAATTATACTAATAATAATATACATTTAATGATTCAATTGAAGATTTTATCATATTAATTCTAATGTTTTTCGAGCCTTATTGAAGCTGCTTAGTTCTGTCCTCAGTGTTTTTGTTCCTGTTCATAACTTTATGTCCAATAATAAAAAAAACATTAAACACAGAAGGTTTGAAGTTAATATTAATAATTGGAATCATTATATTGATAATGAATGAACTGTGGAGGGATTCTGTGTTTTATTCCACCTGATTTCATGATTTGCTTTTGGCTTTTTCGTAACTTAACGTTTCATAGACGACTTGGAGCTGAACATGTTCATCAAGAAACTCTGTGAACCGAAGTTCTTCTGTAGTTCTGAGATCCTGTACTCGAGTTAAAGTAGCATCAATTTAATATACAAAAAATACATGTGAAATGAAAATAAGTATGAAGAATGAAAGCACTCGTTATCAAAAACATATTTCAAAGTTGTAACATTAATAATACATGAGATTTAAAACTTGAGTTCGGGATTAAAAAAATGAAAAACACAAACACATGGATGAAAACATTGATCCTGACAATCAGACGACAACGTCTGACTTTGTGATTTCTGAAGGACACATTTTCATTCATATTATTTCTGTTTATGGCTTCAAAACAAGAAGCATATTTTAAACCCTTCAAGAATATTATCATCGCAGATCATCATATTCTGTAACCCGGACCAGACATTAATAATTAATGTTGATTTAATCTGTCAATTATAGTTTCAACCTCTAATCTAAAGATTAAGAGACTCAGCGGAATTTAATTAAGGAGAAAAACAGTTTTTTTTATATTTCTCGCGTGTCGTTGATTCGTTTAAATTCAAAACAGCTAAAATCTCATCAGGTAGGTTTCAGTTTAGGTTCACAGTGACCTTTGACCTGAACAAATGAAACAAATTACATGTAAATGTTATTTGTGATTTTAAAATCACACACACACACACACACCGAACTCAGTGGTCACTGTTTGTTTTCACCCGCTGCAGATTTTGTATGACAACAGAGCTGAAATCCAGATTATACACACACACACACACACACACACACACACACACATGCACACACGGGTCTTCTTCCTCCAATCTGCTGTATGAAATCGCCGCTGTGTTTTTGCTGCCAGATGGTGTTTCAGTTTAACTGGATGTGAACCTCCAACAAAGGCAGCGTGAGCACACACACACACACACACACACACACACACACACAATATGAACCCTCGTTGAGTTTTTTTTTTTAATCAGTGTCAAACGCCGAAGTTCATCTCGAGAACATTTACATGTTTCAGACACACACACACACACACACACACACACTCAATATGTCAGAGCAGTGAGGGATGGTGGGAGTTGTAGTTGTCAGGATTTTCCCCGTTCAGGAGCTGGATTCTCCTCAGACGTCTCCTCCTCCGCCTCAAATACAGAGTCAAAAACCACAGAGATCTAAAAAATGTGACTGGATCAAAGGTCACATTTTGACTCTTCAGATAAAACACAACACTGACACGTGCACGAAGGAGACGCGACGCCCCCGACAGGCGGGCGAATGAAACGCACCCGACACACCTGAAGAGGAACGTGTCTGATGTGAACTCTGAGGAGTGAGACCACGGTTCTGTGGCCGCGACCTCTGAACTCCGGCTCCATCTCCGCTGTCAGACGAAGATCCCCAGCGTCGGGCGCCGTCGGGCTTTTTTCTCCGAGGCTCGCTCGGCAGCTGCACAGATTACGGCGCTGTTGCCAAAACAGCAGAAGTATTTATGAGCAGCTTTTAAGAGTTGGATTATCACGAGTGTGCTCTCACAAAACATGAACTTGGCTGACTCCTCGTCCACTCGCTCCCGCTGTCATAATCTCTCCATAGGACAGAAACCCCACGTGACCTCCCCGCTCTTCTTCTGCTGTTTTTTAACACCACGTCGTCCTCTCAGAGAGCTGCGACCTTCAGGACCAGAGCTGCGACCTTCGGGTCCAGAGCTGCGACCTTCGGGACCAGAGCTGCGACCTTCAGGTCCAGAGCTGCGACCTTCGGGACCAGAGCTGCGACCTTCAGGTCCAGAGCTGCGACCTTCAGGTCCAGAGCTGCGACCTTCAGGTCCAGAGCTGCGACCTTCGGGTCCAGAGCTGCGACCTTCAGGACCAGAGCTGCGACCTTCGGGTCCAGAGCTGCGACCTTCGGGTCCAGAGCTGCGACCTTCAGGTCCAGAGCTGCGACCTCCAGGACCAGAGCTGCGACCTTCAGGACCAGAGCTGCGACCTTCGGGACCAGAGCTGCGACCTTCAGGTCCAGAGCTGCGACCTTCAGGTCCAGAGCTGCGACCTTCAGGTCCAGAGCTGCGACCTTCAGCTGGATGTAGCCTCAGTCAACAGAAACTCTGTAGCCTCGCTAGAAACGTGACCACATCTGCTGTGATTGGTCCACTTGATGGTATCTCTCGTCTCTCAGGGGCGACGATCTCACCGTCCTTCGACCTCCATCCGTTCAGTGGTCGTGCACGTCGTCTTCGACGTCTTCGTCTTTTTCCTGCGTTGCAGTGATTTCAGTCAAAGTAACGAGTCGTTCGAATGTGATGAGCCCCAACTTCAACACGAGCTTCATTTTCAAACGCCCCCACGCCAACAAGCGCTCTGGCGTTGCGTCACGGCGGAGCGCACAAGTTGAAGTGTCTCGGGCCTTTCAGGGGGAACATTCCTCCAGACTTGGCACTGGCCGTCTTTTTACAGCGTGGTCTTCTGGTGCGGCGCTGTCTCAACAAACGGGTCAAGAGTTCACACTCTGTCCTGGGACGCCCCCTGGATACAGACAGAGAAGGACGACGGCCAAGCCTCCGTCCTCGAGGGAACACGTCTCCCCCACTTCGTGAGACAGTGACCTCAGCTCCGCCCGGCGACACCGCCGGTCGTGTCTTCCAGCTGCTGTCAGACTGAACGAGCGGCGCTGATCCAACCAGACTCTCCACAAACAACCATAGACAAACGAGCACAGGGATGAGGGAAGGAAGGGATGAGGGAACATAAAGATGAGGGAAGGAAGGGATGAGGGAAGGAAGGGATGAGGGAACATAAAGATGAGGGAAGGAAGGGATGAGGGAACGAAGGGATGAGGGAACATAAAGATGAGGGAACGTAGGGATGAGGGAATGAAGGGATGAGGGAACATAAAGATGAGGGGACACAGGGATGAGGGAACATAAAGATGAGGGAAGGAAGGGATGAGGGAACATAAAGATGAGGGAACGAAGGGATGAGGGAACATAAAGATGAGGGAAGGAAGGGATGAGGGAACGAAGGGATGAGGGAACATAAAGATGAGGGAACGAAGGGATGAGGGAATGAAGGGATGAGGGAACATAAAGATGAGGGAACATAAAGATGAGGGAACATAAAGATGAGGGGACACAGGGATGAGGGAACATAAAAATGAGGGAACGTAGGGATGAGGGAACATAAGGTTGAGGGAACGAAGGGATGAGGGAATGAAGGGATGAGGGAACATAAAGATGAGGGAACATAAAGATGAGGGAACATAAAGATGAGGGGACACAGGGATGAGGGAACATAAAGATGAGGGGACATAAAGATGAGGGGACACAGGGATGAGGGAACATAAAGATGAGGGGACATAAAGATGAGGGAACATAAAGATGAGGGAACATAAAGATGAGGGAACGTAGGGATGACCACCGAAATTGTGCTACTTCAGAGTGTCACGAAATTTGTGTTTATTCGTATTTTTGCATTGACTTTGTGTAACGTAATCTCATTGGGCGGAAAATTTGTGTTTGGTGTGAACACACCATTAGAAACATATGGCAGAATGTAGATCGTTGAATATTTATTCTAACATCAGAAAAAAACTGTTCAATGTTTCTGATGATTGATTAAAAATCGTCTATCACGATTCGCTAATCTCCTACAACCCGGGAAGCTTTCCTCGAGTTTTATGCCAGTAGTGTCCATAAAATAATCATATCACTGTATGAAATAATAATGTCACATTCGCCCACACACGCGTGTTCAGTTGTACTGTATATGTGGAGGAGCTCCGCGTGTAAGTGGAACTAAATGGGGAGAAGGACGGATTTATCTCCGTCAGGATTACAGATTAAATTCCCACTGAGACCAGCTGGTCCTTCGTGAAATCATCCAGCAACGTGCGTCGTGTTCACGGTCGGTGTTTTAATGCTCACTTACTGTATCAGCTCCACCACAGATATTATCATGTTACACGTCAGCTGTCATCAGTTTGCAAATGAATCAGCAATGTTCAACATCATGCAAAAAGACATTTCACAGAGTACACTGTAAAAAAAAATACTGTCATCTGTCATCGGTCTTCATGAAAGAGAAGCTGTGTTCAGCCACTGATGGTTAAAATATGAATTTATGAATATTCTGATGATAAAGATGAGAAGTGGAAGTTTTCTCTTCCCGTCACGGACTTTCAATCTCTCTCTACTTTTCTTCAACAATTAAAGTCTGGTTTCTCGGAACCTCCATTTTCTTTTTTTTTAAACTCAAGCGATGACCCAGGTGGCTCAGCGAGCCCCCTAGTGGTCATAGCCAGCAATGCATGTGGGGATCTTATCTATATATTTATATTTTATCTATATATAAGACTCGTCTAACTTGTCCCACCACAGTTTGATAATGAAACAAAATCTTTTTTCACATACTCACAAAAACACACAATGTCTCGTTTGTTGTATTTTACGGAGCATCGTGTCGCGAACGACGTACATTTCGTGCTGAAGTTCGGGCTCGTGGACGTTTGTTCGTGATGGACATCGTGGACGACTGCGACAAGTGTCAGTAAAAATATTTGTCTCATGTCTGTGTGTTCAGATTATGACTCCGGAGAACGGATACTGAAGAACATTGCGGCACAAATGGATTCTTAATAGTTGTGTGTTTCCCTCTATCTCCCCCTCACTGTTCCAGCGGGTTGTTGGTTTTTCTCTTCACAGAGGCCGCGTTATTTCGTGAACCAGAATAAAAGTGCGACCAAGCAATTCATCGACAGTTTGTGGACGACTGCGATGAGATATGAGATATGACAGCCCGTCCGTCACTGTGAAAGATCCCCGACGCAATTTGTCAAGCATCAGCTGCTTCCTCCGACTCGACCGGCCCGTCTCCGACCTCTGCGGCGGGTCTTCGATTGACCCCTGTCATCACAGCTTTGAAGGGCCGTAGCGGCGGCGGCGGCGGCTCGATTTCCAGGATCGCCGACGCTCTCGCCGGACGTTTGACAAAGACCTGATCGTTTCCAGGTACGTGAACCACGTCTGTCACCCGCCACGTCTCAACCTGACTCTGACGGATGTGACAGCATCGCCGGTGAGCGGTTTCACGTCCGCCCATCGGCCCCGACGTGATCCGGCCCCGGATGCTTTTGAAAGTTTGATCCCAACTTGTTTGTGAGACGAGGAGGCGGCGCAGACGGAGACGTGAGGACACTGGACGGGAACTTACTACCTGTCACAGCGTGTTAACCGCGGCGAGCGGCCGCACTCTACCGCGGCAACTCCCTCTGGAGAGATTTGGTCGTGGTCGTTCCGCGCTGGCGATATTATTACTGCCGGAGCCGTTACGCCAAGAAACGCCAAACTAAATCAGGCCGACTCGCCGGCTGCTTCAGGGTCATCTGGAGTTTACAGCTATTAATAGCAGCGAGTGTTGGAGTAGAAACCCCCGCCGAGCGCACACGTGGCTCCTCCCATACAAGAAAACACTGCTACACACACACACACACACACACACACACACACACGCTGAATATATTCATACATGCAACCCCCTGCAGGGCTTTCCTCACACACACACACACACACACACACACACAAACATGTACACACTCTTCATTGAGAGAATGAGGAGGAGGAGGAGGAGGAGGAGGAGGAGGAGGAGACGGGCCTGGTCGGCACGGCGACCCAGCGTCCATGTTGCCACGAGGCAGAATCACAAACCAAGCGTCCGTTACAAATCAAAACATTCGGTTGATTCATTCATTTGGATGTTTTTCTCCCCCTCCCCTCTCCCCCCTCTCGCTCTGCTCACACACTGACCTACATTTGCAAAACAGTGATGAAACGGGGGTTTGTGAGGTGTGTGTGTGTGTGTGTGTGTGTGTGTGCGTGCGTGTGTGTGTGCGTGCGTGTGTGTGTTTGGCGAGCAGCCGAAATGTTGAAACTCAAGCTGCCACGCTCACACACTTAACGTCTGCATGTGTGTGTGTGTGTGTGTGTTGAAAATGTATTAATCAGAGAATATAATGAGCGACCACAAGGTCGTGACCTTTGCATTACAACAACACACACACACACGACTCGGCAAAAAGCACAAAATGTAAACAATATTCTGAGAGAGATGAATCAAAACTACATCCGTGAAGGTTCTCTGGATTTCCTCTCGTCGTGTTCTTCTCTCACTGGATCACACACTGATCATTATTATGTGAGGTGATTTGCTAAAATCCTCCCTGATAATCAATGACTGATATCTAGGAAAACTTTTTTTCATCAATATTATATTGAACAATGTTGAAAGAGAAAGAAAAACACAACAGGAAACACAACTGCAGATTTCTCAGATATGAAATAAAGTCAGATTCGATCTTCTTGTATCCTCCAGCTCTCCTCCTCCTCCTCCTCTTCCTCCTCCTCCTCCTTCTCCTCTTCCTCCCTCCTCCTCCCTCCTCCTCCTCCTCCTCCTTCCTCTTTCCTCCTCCCCTCTTCCCTCTTCCCTCCATCCTCCCTCCTTCTTCTCTTCCTCCTCCCTCCCTTCCTCCTCCCTCCATCCTCCCTCCTTCTTCTCTTCCTCCTCCCTCCCTTCCTCCTCCCTCCATCCTCCCTCCATCCTCCCTACTCCTCCTCCTCTTCTTATGCAATGTGCAATCTGCTCTCTTTCCCTTGTTGTCGTCTGACCGGCACATGTCGGGTCGTAAAGTAAGTGGTTTTACTTCTGCTGACTCTGAAGCGGCTCCGCTCGAGGCTCCCGGGCCACCGGGCGTCCCACGATACACCCAAAGCAGATTAATGGGTCAGTTTAACCAAGTTCATCCGGGGTTCAAGAGAAGGTTCAGACAGAGTTCAGCTGAGCGGAGGAGGAGGAGGGAGAGAGAGAGGGGGCGGAGCTCCGCTGAAAAACACAGAACCAGGAAAACAGAACAGACACAGAACGAGGATGTTAGAACAGAAACACAGAACCAGAACCAAGGTGTTAGAACAGAAACACAGAACCAGAACGAGGATGTTAGAACAGAAACACAGAACCAGAACCAAGGTGTTAGAACAGAAACACAGAACCAGAACCAAGATGTTAGAACAGAAACACAGAACCAGAACCAAGGTGTTAGAACAGAAACACAGAACCAGAACCAAGGTGTTAGAACAGAAACACAGAACCAGAACCAAGATGTTAGAACAGAAACACAGAACCAGAACCAAGATGTTAGAACAGAAACACAGAACCAGAACCAAGGTGTTAGAACAGAAACACAGAACCAGAACCAAGATGTTAGAACAGACACACAGAACCAGAACCAAGGTGTTAGAACAGAAACACAGAACCAGAACCAAGATGTTAGAACAGAAACACAGAACCAGAACCAAGGTGTTAGAACAGACACACAGAACCAGAACCAAGATGTTAGAACAGACACACAGAACCAGAACCAAGGTGTTAGAACAGAAACACAGAACCAGAACCAAGATGTTAGAACAGAAACACAGAACCAGAACCAAGATGTTAGAACAGAAACACAGAACCAGAACCAAGGTGTTAGAACAGAAACACAGAACCAGAACCAAGGTGTTAGAACAGAAACACAGAACCAGAACGAGGATGTTAGAACAGAAACACAGAACCAGAACCAAGATGTTAGAACAGAAACACAGAACCAGAACCAAGGTGTTAGAACAGAAACACAGAACCAGAACCAAGATGTTAGAACAGAAACACAGAACCAGAACGAGGATGTT
>NC_061524.1:1875000-1877500 GCF_022379125.1 Scophthalmus maximus | reverse complement strand
TGTGTGTAGAGATTACAGCGTGTTCTGTATTGAAGAGGAACACGACGGTCTGATCACTCTGTATGTTCCTCGATGGACACAAACATACATATGGTCAGTTTACATACATACTGTACATATACATATGTACATACTGTACTTACAGATACATGCAGTACTTACAGATACAATATGTATACATACTGTATACAGCACACGCACATATATATGCAATCTGTTTACATACATACTGTACATGTATACAGTACAGTATACATACAGTATGTATACTGTACATGTATACAGTACAGTATACATACAGTATGTATACCTTCACAGGAGAGTCTTCGCTCTCTCCTGTCCACAGATCATCATCAGTGTAATTTATAAAAATACTTTTTCTAAAAGAAAATCTCCTACTGTAAAAACCAAAACTCCTCACTTTTAATACTGTAACCCTCACAAAGACAGTGTGTGTGAGTGTGTGTGTGTGTGTGTGTGTGTGTGTGTGTGTGAGGTGTGACTGACATCTGGTGGACAATTCAAAAACTGAACATGTTTCTCATCTGATATTTTTAGGAGAGGAGAGGGAGAGAGAAGAGGGAGGGAGGGAGAGAGAGGAGAGAGAGAGAAGAGCAGAGGGAGGGAGAGAGAGGAGAGAGAGAGAGAGAAGAGCAGAGGGAGGGAGGGAGAGGAGAGAGAGGAGAGAGAGAGAAGAGCAGAGGGAGGGAGGGAGAGGAGAGAGAGGAGCAGAGGGAGGGAGACCTGTTAAAGGAACAGTCCCAGTTTTTCCTTCACCATGTCTGACGGTGAATCAGCAGGAGACAAACTGGTGTCGGTGGACTTTGAAATCTTCGGTCACGTTCAGGGTCTGTATGTTTCCCTCTCCTCCTCCTCCTCCTCCTCCTCCTCCTCCTCTTCGTCTTCTCCTCTTTCTGCTCTGCTGTGTAGTAGAAGCCGAGGCCGTAAAACGATCTGCTGCTGCTGCTGCTTCTTATTTTAGGCCCGAGCTCCGTCCCTCACCCACCTGCAGGTTCAGAGGAGACACCACGAGCTCCGACTGTCACTGCGCCTCACGAGTGTTCTGCACGTTGGAGTGAATCTCTGATGCTTTCTCGCGACATGTCTGAATTCCTGTTTCTCCCTCTCTCTTGTTATTCCCACAGGAGTCTGTTTCAGGATGGTGAGTATGTACAGTGTGTTTCCACCTGCTGCTGCACGTCCTCAACTTGTCTCTCTTCACTTCAGTCTTCCACTGCAATGTATTATTATTATTATTATCATTATTATTATTATTATTATTACCACCTGAATGTGTCACTTCAGGTTTTCCTCTTTGTGTTTCTGGATGAATGTCATTAAGTCACATTCAGATGAATCAATCACACACTCACAGATCCTCAAATTATTTCTCTTTAACAGTGACTAGATCATAATAATAATAATAATAATAAAGTTTGACATGAGGCAGAGATACTGTATCTCTACGTCGGAGCTACTTGAAGATCACGGAGGGGAAGGTATATTCTAAATATGTCACTGTATGGAACAAGGACATTTTCAAGGGGTTTAATCGACGACAGAAGAAACTTTAAACGTGCTTCTGTCCGTGAAGAAAACAGGTCGGATGGACGGGATGTGTCTGCGAGTTCAGTGGTCTCGTTTTATGTACGAGAAGAAGAATATTAGCCTGTGATCACCAGGTGTGTGTACATGTATGTATATTAGTGTATATGTACAGTATGGTATGTGTATGTATGTATATATGCAAATGTATACTCTTATATATTACTCCGTGTTCAAGACAATTAAGGTTCTATGTATATAGCTAATTATGAACTGTATTTAACTGTCAATATTTAACTATGGGTGTAATAAGTGTCAAGCTCTAATTGTATTAAGTTATTGTAAATAATGGTTTGATTACTAAGGGGTCGGATTAAAGAAGATTAATCTTCTCACTCGCCTTTTTTGCGCATGTGAATTAAGGAAATTCACCAATGAACCTCATTGTGTCAACTCTGTCTCCCCCTCCGTCCCCTCAGTACACCGAGCAGGAGGGTCTGCGGCTCGGGCTGGTGGGCTGGGTGAAGAACACCCGCGGTGGGACGGTGGTGGGGCAGGTCCAGGGTCCTGCAGCCGCGGTGGAGCAGATGTGAGTCCAGAACATTTTACACTACAACACAACACAACACAACACAACACTAAACAACACAACACAACTGAACACAACACAACACAACACAACACAAGACAACTGAACACAACACAACACCACACAACACAACACAACACAACACAACACAACACAAGACAACACAACACAACACAAGACAACTGAACACAACACAACACAACTGAACACAACACAACACAACACAACACAAGACAACTGAACAAAACACAACACCACACAACACAACACAACACAACACAACACCACACAACACAACACAACACAACACAACTGAACACAACACAACACAACACAACACAAGACAACTGAACAAAACACAACACC
>NC_061524.1:1860000-1870000 GCF_022379125.1 Scophthalmus maximus | reverse complement strand
CGGGCCTCGTTACATAACAGCCAGGTCACGTGACCCGATCACCTGCCATCTGATCCAATTAAAATCACAGCGAGGGAATTCCTGATCGGCTGCCACGGCAACGAAAAGCCTGACACAGCAGGAACGGAGCTGCGGCGTGCGTGTGTGTGTGTGTGTGTGTGTGTGTGTGTGTGTGTGTGTGTGTGTGCGTGTGACACTGACACTCGCAGGAGTGGGTAGTCGCACTAAAATGATCTAAAATGTGACATCAAAAGTATTTTTTGTCATGGAAGCTCATTTAAAAATGTTAAAACATATAGACAATCATGTGTATTTGGTGTGTGTGTGTGTGTGTGTGTGTGTGTGTGTGTGTGTCTGTGTGTGTGTGTGTGTGTGTGTGTGTGTGTGTGTGTGTGTGTCTGTCTGTGTGTGTGTGTGTGTGCGCGTGTGCAAGCTCCCCGTGGTATTAATGTTGACCTTGTCGTCATGCCAACTCGCCTCGAGACAATACTCACACAACCAGGACGAGAGAGGAGGAGGTGTCAGTCGATAGGATCTTAATGTAATGACATATACTTACAACACACACACACACAGAGACGACGTCTACAGCAGCTCTGTCGTCGTCCGACCTTCAGCGACCTGCTGGTTCGTCTCCACACTCGTGTGTCACGTTACACCGACTTAGTGTCTCTCATTCAGTCGTCCACATTCAAACCGTGGAGGGACGGTGACGGTGGAAATACATACTGGTAATTTTGATGTTAAATCTCGAAAAATGAAACTCAAAAGCTGGTCGTGTAGGTCTTGAGTTCACTCGGCCGCACGGAAAGATGGCGACTGGATCTCCTGCGCGAAGGAAGTGCGTCACCCGTTGTGTAACCAACAGAAGACAACAGCGTTCTCCTGGTTTCTATCCCCCAGAGATGGAAATTGAGAGAATCAAGTGAACCTCACAAGATGAGGAGCAAACAGAAGAAGCTCTGGGACTTTCTACTAGATCAGTTAGTAACACAACCAGCTACGTATTAATGCGAGCAGACGTTGAACTCCGGGTTCGTTTGTTCACACTGTGATTTCCACGGTTGGTGTCTGTTCTGCTGCCGTTGAGTTAGCCACGATGCTAACGCTGACGCTACCTAACGCTTACGAGCCAGAAAACGAAGACGGAGCTTCAGTGAACAAACTTCTTTCTTCTTCCTCCGTTATCTCCAAAGTGGTGTTGACGACTTCCTGCGTCCTTACCGACGTCTTTACGACAGGGACCAAACAGTCATACCACCTGGAACCACTAGGGGGCGTGGAAGTTGCCTGTCGCCTCTTTAATTTACACAAACAAACACGAACCGCCAATCTGATGTTCACGCCCACTTCCCCCCGTCGTGATTGGTCGGCTGCGTGGAGGCGATGAAGGGGTTTGAACGATTGTTTCACTGTTCCAACAATCGAACAACAATAAACAGATTGTCTGGGGGGGAGTTTCCAGCTCGCCTTTGAACGTGTCGTTCAAAAGAGTTGTCGTTTCTAAACCGTTTGACATCGGACGTCGCTCGAGTTTCCTCCACTTCCTCACGCTCGCTCTGTCTCAGATCTGACGCCGAATGAACATCAGACAACAGATTCATTCTCCGCTGAATAATTAATAATTATTCGGTTTACAGTTAATAGCTTTATGAGGTGTATCCACTTTGGTTTGCATCAAGTTTCATGACCCTGCAGCGTGATGCTCTTTCTTCCTGCTGTGACAAAGTAAACAGTCAATCAGATTCATGTCAGTATATTCTAAATTCAGGTTCTTATGACAAAACAACAACATGTATATATAAAGAAGTATCTGAAACTCCCAAGAGTCTTTTCCTGACGTCTCTGAGGCAGTTCCCTCTTTTCCCACACTGCTTTCTGTCCACAAACGCACCCAAACGCAAGGCCTCCATATTTCTCCTCCTCCAACACAACTGCTTGAAAAACTGATGCGAAATGCAACGAGTTGTGATATTAATAATAATAATCTTGATAATAATGAGATGACCACCTACACACTCTCATGATTTCATGAGAGAGAGAGAGAGAGAGAGAGAGAGAGAGAGAGAGAGACCACCCACACACACACTTCAGTCAATGTGGAAAAGCTGGAAAAAAAATCCACTGTCCTCTTCCTCCTCCTCTTCTTCCTCCTCTTCCTCTCCCAGCAACCAGTTTGGCATCCCGCAGTGATCACCATGGAAACGCCACTCTGTCTGAAAGCGTTTGTGAGAGAGAGAGAGAACGAGAAAAGAAAAGTTGATTCCTTCTCTTTTCTGCTCTCCTGTGTCCTCTCCTCCTTTCCTTCTCTCCTCCTCCCTCGATCTGTTTTCTCTCTGAGTGTCTGCTCGACACTTTAACTGCCCACACAGTCTTATTCATCAGGACACACACACACACACACACACACACCTGAGTGGGTGCTGATGACAGCCAGCTGTTGCCAGGCAACGTGTTGCAGTTGAGGGAAACTCTGACATTTCACACACACACATCTTGTCTCCGCTTCTTTTCTGTTCTCGTCCGATTTAACGTCTAAAAGAAAAAACAAACAGTTTCTGTGAAACGTCGTACGATGGAACGCCGGAGCAGCTTCGAGGTTTGGTCCGTCCATCCTCCGACCTTCGACCTCCAGCCTCTGTGCTGGTGACCTTCGACCTTCTCCTCACTGTCCTCTGCTTAAAAACAAATATGGCCACTGCGCTCTGCTGGACCTTTCAGCATGGTGTCTGGTGTCTGAGTGATAATCCCCTAGGAACACACACACACACACACACACACACACACACACACACACACACACACACACACTGACCAGTCTGTGAGCCCAGAAAGAACCTTCAAGGACGGATCACATTCTGCCAACGCACACGAACAACGCAACTGCAACTGCATGTCATTGCAGCTGGACGTCTACCAGACCCTGAATGCATCGCTTCTCACACACACACACACACACACACACACACACACACACACACACAAACAAACAACTTAGACTCAACTGAGAAACTGATTTAATGGTTTTGATGTGAGGAAAAGGAGATGATGATGATGGTGTGTGTGTGTGTGTGTGTGTGTGTGTGTGTGTGTGTGTGTGTGATGTCAGAGGATGAACACACACTGAACTGGCTGTTACCACCCTGCTGTGTTCAAGTGCATCTTTTATTAGAGGACGTGAGAGTTCCTCTGTGGCCTCAGAGTCTCAAATTGACACTTTCTTTCTTTCTTTTTCTTTCTTTCATCACTAAACCGAGCGATTGTTGCAACAGACCAACTCTTAAAAATTCATATTCCGCGCAGTTGCAGCTTTTGACAGAACTTTTCCAAATGTAGAATAAATGATAATAAAGATCTGAAGTATACACAGTGGGAGCGAGTCTTGAGATTAGGATGAAGGTGAGATAATCTGATGATTCAAATAATAAACAACAGTTATTTAACTTTTAAAACTAAATTAAACCCATTTTAAATGTTTGTGACGTTTGAAGTACTTTTACTTCATTACTTTATTAATCTTCATCTTGTGATGATGAGATTCACAGAGTCACATCAGTGGATGAAAAGTTGATTGACTGACTGATTCGGATTGATTCTTTTTCTAACGTTGGTAAAAATCTGATTTATCTTCATATGATTATGATAAAAAGGCCTCGTGTCTTTATGACATCAATATCTACAGTGTTCAGCTTTAACTCTCACTCAGAGTCTCAGTGTGTTTGGCATCGTCCGGTCTCTGCAGACCCCTCCCCGCCTCCCCCTCCTGTTTCCCGCTGGACGACTCTCCGCCCCTCCCTCTCTGTAGCTAGGAGCGCTTCATATCGATGCCACTGCAGCCCTGAGGGGTGGAGACCTACAACCAATCACATTTTAATCTTAACTAATTCAGGAAGGAGAAATAATGATTTGGCAATTTTTTTTTGGACAATTCTTATTCTTATTTATTTATTCTTATTATTATTTATTTATTTTTTAAATTATTGTTTTTATTGTTGTTGTTGTTATTGTTGTTGTTTAGTTCAAATAGAAGGACATATACACCAAAAGAAACATTTGTTTTTAGATTCATAGCTCAAATCAGAACTATACTTTGGTTTATAGTGGTTGTTTTAAACATGAACAAATTTTCAACAGAAATATAAATGAATAATGTTTTGACAGTTTTGATAATGGATTAAAAAACAAGACGGGAAAAAATTATAATTTTTTTGTGAGTATTTGATGCTTTTGATTTAAAATCATCAGTTTGGTCGTGATGAACATCTTTCAGCAATTTACTCCATTTAAAAACACAATCTACAATAATAATAATAATCATAATGATAATAATAAGCTTTATTAGTAAACTCACCGCAAAGCAAATGTGGTTATTAAACCATATTTATTGTAATACAGAGAAAAAAGATAGGAAGAAAATCAGACTTCAGTGGGATAGAAAAAGATAATGAGATGTATTCATATAAAACTTCACATTCACACACTGTCGGGGATC
The DNA here is from genome assembly GCF_022379125.1 of Scophthalmus maximus. Lineage (NCBI taxonomy): Eukaryota > Metazoa > Chordata > Actinopteri > Pleuronectiformes > Scophthalmidae > Scophthalmus > Scophthalmus maximus. Next base: position 1,865,508 of record NC_061524.1, on the reverse strand, counting down.
GAACCATCAACCTCCTGGTAAGTGGACGACCCGCTCTGAGCCACATGAGCTCAGGCGACGAGAGAAAACGTTTTCCCTGAAAAACACACACACACACACACACACACACACACACACACACACACACACACACACACACACAATCAAAGTCAATCATGTAATTTTATTTTATTTGAGTCATAATAAGCCTGTTTCCTTAGCACCGCCCCGCCCGGTGTTTCTGGGTGTTTGAATCGAGCGCGCCGGCCGCTGCAGTCCGGGCCGCGGGGGGAGGAGGGGGGGAGGAAGAGGAGGAGGAGGGAGGATGAAGAGGAGGAGGAGGAGGATCTGTGGATTTGAGGATCCGCTGCCGCTGCGTTGTTTCCTCTCCGGGCTCTCGGCGGTCAGTCGGTCCGTCATCGTCCCTCCATCGGGACTCCGCTGCGCTTCTGTCGGCCTCCAGGTGAGTGAGAGCCGCGTCGGGCCGAGTCGAGTCGAGTCGAGTCGAGCCGAGTCGAGTCTGGCTCCGAGATGTTTGGTTTGATTTTGCAGTCGAGCCTCTGCACGGATTTGTTTGATTGGGGAGAATCATCCACATCCGCTGCCCCCCCCCCCCCCCCCCCCCCCCCCCCCCCTCTCTCTGGTTGTCCTATCCCGGGTTAGAGGCTGCTTTTCCCGGGTAAACTCTGTCAGTCCTCGCGTGAAACCGGCGGGTCGCGGGCGCACGGAGAGGCCGGGCAGCGAGCCCCTTGTGCCGGGCTGCGTCTCTCCACGAGCCCCCCCCCCCCCTCCATCGTGTTGTTGAACTTGCGCGCGCGCGCGCGTGTGTGTGTCTGTCTGTGTGTGTGCGCGCGCGCGTGTGTGTGTCTGTGTGTCTGTGCTGCTGTTGATGTTTTGTTGAACTCTGGTTTTATTTCCACTCTTTCGGATGGAGGGATTGTTTTCTTCTTCTCTTCCCTCCCTGATGGAGGATGATGATGAAGGTGATGAAGGTGATGAGGGTGAATGTGATGATGATGAATATGATGATGATGATGAATGTGATGATGATGAAAGTGATGATGATGATTGTGATGATGATGAATGTGATGAGGATGAAGGTGATGATGAAGGTGATGGAGGTGATGATGAAGGTGATGATGATGAAAGTGATGATGATGATGAAGGTGATGATGAAGGTGATGATGATGAAGGTGCTGCATGTGTCGGTGCAGGCGTGGTCTCCTCCTCTGACCTCAGGCCCGGAGCTCAAACGCACCAGAAGCTTCTCTCCTCTGCTGCTGGATCGTTTCTCTCTCTGATCACGTGACTGTTCGTGATTTGTTGTGATTTTTTAAAGTCTCTGATCTCGCCTCGTCACCATGGTGACGAGGCACATTTCACTGATCCGATGATCTGAGACAGTGAAATCAGGAGAGTGAGATCATCGCTGCAGCTGCGAGGATTTTCTGTTTTTGCGCAGAAATCCTGTAGTGCAATTATGTAATCAGATCCTCTCCCCCCTCCCCTCACTTCTCCCTCTTCCTCCTCCCCCCCCTCCCCTCACTTCTCCCTCTTCCTCCTCTTCTCTCCCTCCTCCTCCTCCTCCTCCTCCTCCTCTTATCATGCTGTCCCCCCCCCCTTCATGTCTTTGATGCAGCAACTGTGAAACATTTGGCAACTTGTTGACCGGAGCGTCTGAAATGTCACAGGAAGGTGTCGAGTTGTTCACGTCGCGTTGCTCCTGCTGATGCAACGTGAACTGTCGCAGAGTCAAACCTCACGTTAAATAAACTTTCATCCTTTTTTTGCAACTGTTTTAAATATGATTTAGATAATAAATTATATCTCAACTCCATTCTTTTTTAAATTTCTTTTATTAAAAGTTAGAGTTGTTGGACTTCACGCCCTGCCCCCACAGGGAGGTCAAAGGTCAGGGATTCAGAGTTTAAGGACACTGTGGGGGAGGAGGTCAAATTCAAAAATCTTTTGGTTTAATTGAAAAAAATCTTGAATGAATCTGCTGTGGAGGAAACTGCAGCAGATTTCAAAATAAAAACTCAGCAGTTTTATAGAATCATAATCTTTTGTCAGAAAAAGAGAAAATAACCTCCATCGTACTAACGCACGTCACGTGACCGTTCACGTCCACTGGTCACGTGGTGTAGACAGGAAGAAGCTGGTTGCTCAGGGACAGAAAACCCTCTGAAGGAGGAACAGCGACGGTGAAAACGTGGACGACGAGGTGGAACTGTTACCGACAGGAAGTGTAATTAGCGAAGCTTGGCCTTCACCCGCTGGTCGTCGAGTCGCGACCAACGAGAACCAATCAGGAAGTAGTAGAACGTGAGTCGAGTCTCCGTAGCAACGAGTGATGAGTTTTCAAACTGAGCTATTTCAGTAGCCTCCTGCTGCCTACATTACCCACAATGCATCTCCACCCCAAACAGTCAGAGATTGGGACGTCTCATGTTGGCTGGTGCGTGGATGTTAGATGATGATGATGATGATGATGAATCACTCGGTCTTAACAACATCGGTGGGAAAAAAAGTCAATAACATAATAACTAGATGAATGAATTGGTGATTTTCCAGTTGTCAGGAAATCCGAGCCGATGCCTCTGAATGTCTTGTTTTGTCCGAGTCCAGAAGAATCCCCAAATATTCGATTAACTGTGACTCATTGTGCTGCTGGAGAACTCGTGGAACTCAGAAGATCCAAATAGTCTCAGATTCGTTCTGATCGTTGAAGATCTCCAGTCTTGAACTTTAAGGGAAACCTGTGGACGTCATGGCACAAAGACGCGTGATCGTAACGTTCCTGAGAAACATTTTCCACGCGACGCTTCACTTACTTAGACGTGCTGATTCCAGGACCCGTTGAAAGAAACGAGGCAGGAAGTAGTTTTCTCTTTATGGGAAATGTGGTTTCAATCTGGAGAGAAACTCCAAAATACTGAACGCAGCATCTTTCAAAAAAAAAAAAGCACCTGAACATGTGTTTTTCAGAACCCGGTTCTCTCTGGATTTAGAGGTCGGTTCCCTTTTTCTGTTCATACGTCTCGTGATGAACTGATTTATTCATGAGATCGCGTGCGTTCGCTCAGTTTGTCACTTGTGACCTGGAACGACCTGCAGCGGCGCTCTGAAGGGAATCGACGCTTGTGGCAGGAAACGGGAACTCTCCTCCCCTGATCGCCCCGGTCCTGGCCCTGGCCCTGGTCCCGGTCCTGGTCCTGGTCCCGGTCCTTGTCCTTGTCCAGGTCCCGGTCCCGGTCCTTGTCCCGGTCCCGGTCCTTGTCCTGGTCCCGGTCCTGGTCCCGTCCCAGGTCCGGGTCCCGGTCCCGGTCCTGGTCCCGGTCCCGGTCCCGGTCCCGGTCCTGGTCCTGGTCCCGGTCCTGGTCCCGTCCCAGGTCCGGGTCCCGGTCCCGGTCCTGGTCCCGGTCCTTGATGATGATGCAGCCCGGCTCGGGGCCCGGCCGGTGTGACGCAGAGCGAAATCGGGGCTGTAAATCATCGGCGCTGCTGCAGCGTCGTCGTCTCCGAGTCCGGAGCTTTCTGCCTCGTCGTCTGAATAACACCAACGGCTCAGAGGAGGAAGATTATGTAACTGGAGACAAACTGACAGAGTCTAAAAACCTGGACATGCACTTTTAAAATAGATAGATACAAAATCTGAAGTGTAGAATTCATCCAACGGATTCACGGTCAAACATCTGGAAGTTCTCACATCATACGGGCAGAAACATAAACACGTCTGCGCTGATGTGTCTGTGATCTTCATTATCTGGCTCTTATTGTTATTATCATATCACGACTTCACCGCTTTTAAACTGTTTCATGAGGTCAAAGGTCACGCACATCAGAAAAAAATGTGACAGTTAATCCTTGAGAGGATTTATAGAAATATGTGTTTTTATTTCATCACTGTGGCTTTGGAACCGAAACTATTTCATAGTTGCTTAGACGGTTGTCGGGACAGTTGCTGGTCAAGTTGTCGGTCCGGTTGCTGGCCCGGTTGTCGGGACGTTTGTATGTCCAGTTGTCGGGACGGGGCGGAGACGCTGCCTGTGATCCACCTGTGTTCAGACATTCGGCTCTGACTCATTGCTCTTGTCACTAAAAGCAGATTTAATAAAGTTGTAAAGGGGTAATGGACTCAAACTGAGAGTTAAGTTGATCAGGAAGTAGCTACAGGGAACACAATGTTGGTTCGTTTGATAAATCGACAGGTGAATTCTGGGAAGTGTAGTGAAGTTATTCAACTTAAGAAACTGAGGATTTGTGGTGAAATGTCCCTTTAAGAGAAGAGCAGGGAGGTGAGTTTTATTTTCAGAAACGAGGCCAATCGTCAGTGCTCCTGTCGTCCTTCTTCATCCTCCTCTCCCTCCTCTCTCTCCTTCCTTCTCCTGCAGTCACCCCCTCGTCACCTTCGTCCTTCTTCATCCTCCTCTTCATCCTCCTCTCCCTCCTCACCTTCGTCCTTCTTCTCCCACCTCGTCCTCTTTTCCTTGTCACCTCTGTTTCAATCCTCCCTCCCTCCGCTGTGTTGCCTTGCTCCCTTTTTCCGTGAACAGAACTCAAGGGCGTGTCACTCCAGCTGGAACGAATCAAAGCATTGTCTCAGGATAAAATAAATAATATAAAATGAAAACTAGAGGCCGAACAGACGACACGGGAGAGAGAGAGAGAGAGAGAGAGAGAGAGAGAGAGAGAGAGAGAGAGCAGGGAACTTTATCTGGAGGCCCCCGAGGATCGGAGGGGAGGCGAAGGAGAGGGTGATGGATGGAGGGAGGGAGAGGAGGAGAGGGTGGGAGTTGAGAGAGAGAGAAAACAGGAGGATTTGGGAGGAAGATAAAAGCAGAGCTGAGCGATGGAGGGATGAGGAAAGAGGACGATGGAGGAGGAGGAGCGACAAAGTACAAACGACATAGAAAATCTTAGAAATGGAGAGAAAAGTGTGAATGGATTGAAGAGGAGGAGGAGGAGAAGGTGAGGGTGAGAGGAGGAAGAGGAGGAGGTGAAGGTGAGGGTGAGAGGAGGAAGAGGAGGAGGAGGTGAAGGTGAGGGTGAGAGGTGGAAGAGGTGGAGGAGGAGGAGGAGGAGGAGGAGGGAGGAGGAGGAGGAGGAAGAGGAGGAGAAGGTGAGGGTGAGAGGTGGAGGAGGAGGAGGTGAAGGTGAGGGTGAGAGGAGGAAGAGGAGGTGAGGGTGAGAGGAGGAGGAGGAGGTGAAGGTGAGGGTGAGAGGAGGAAGAGGAGGTGAAGGTGAGGGTGAGAGGAGGAGGAGGAGGAGGACAGGACTTGGACGTACCAGCTGTGAGAGGGAGGAATGTTCTGGAACATGTCCAGCAGACAGGAAGTGGAACAGTGCGACAGAGAGGAGGGCGGGAAGGAGCGAGGGGAGGGGGGGAGGAGGCGGAGCCAAAACTTCAGCTAAATATAGAGGCATGTGTTGGAGTCGACCGTCACCTTCAGCGAAAAAACCAACGGCGTCACAGTTCCGTGTGTGACCTGGAAACAGCTGCAGGCGGAACGAGAGCCGCTCCTCCGC
>NC_061524.1:1832500-1857500 GCF_022379125.1 Scophthalmus maximus | reverse complement strand
ATAATACTCAGCTGTGAGATTCTCACTGACTTTTAATGGATCCTGTCGCCTTATGAAACCACATTTAAATCCACCAGATCCAGATTTTTATTTATCTCCAGGCCAAATCTCTCACACTCATAAAATTTGGGATTTCGTCTAGATCCATGAATTATTCTGCCTGAAATCAAAATAATATGCATTAGATTTTGTATTCATGGCTAACCCTAATGATGTAGAAAAAATCCCCAATAATCTTCTCGTTCAGTCGTCGGCTCTTTGAAAAGGCCGGAGAGAGAAACGTCTCCACGTGTCTCTTTAAAAAACCTTCTGTTCAAATCTGAATATTTTCCCACACGTTTTAACCATTTTGAAAAAAATGCACTGGTGCGATTAATCGATAATCAAAGGAGCTGCTGTTTTTATTCTTTTCGTGTCAGTGTCAGAAAAATATGTATTATAACTAGTTAAAAAGAACATGCTGATCGTAGAAAGAACAGTCTGTATTGGTATCTTATTCTAACAGTCAGTGCGACAGGTGGACGCTCCGTCCTGAACCTGCTCCGCTCAGGAATGTGTCTGATCCTGATTCAACACTGAGATCAGCAGGAAGCGAAGAGCGGAACAAAAGAACTATAGTCACTGAACACACACACACACACACACACACACACACACACACACACGTACGTCCTGTCGAATAGATTAGATCTGACATCCCACAATGCACTGCAGCATGAGCCTGGCAGGATTGTGAGCTGGAGAGAGAGAGTGAAAGTGTCTGGCAGCTGTCCAGGTCGAGATGATGGGATGGATGATCGCCATGACGACACGGCCGACCCTCCAATCTGGGCTGTGAAGAGCCGAGCGTTGCGTGCGGTGTGTGTTCCTGTGTGTGTGTGTGTGTGTGTGTGTGTGTGTGTGTGTGTGGTATTTTTGGAATGGAGCTGAAGTGTTGATCTGATTCCATCGGTTTCATGGTGAAACAGATATGCAGTTTTTCCAAATTAATATAAAAAAACCTTTATTAATAATAATATATATTGAGTCAGGGTAATTATAAGTCGTCGTTTTCCTCATCAATCTGCAACTAATGTTTATTTTCACCAACTAATCGAGTCATCTGATTTATTATTTTTCCAATCAATAGTTTAAAAAAAAAATCCTGTCACAACTTCCCGGCCGTTATTGATTATTGTCTCGACTTATTATTGAAACACCAAGTCATAAACATTATGACGTTGACTTAATTAAATAATTAATTCTTCACTTATGGTTTAAGAAGAAAAAAAAAAGTCTTATCCAGTTTCATGTCGCAGGGAAAGGTCAGAGGTCAGAGACTTCAGTATATTCTTCTTTTTAGAATGAGACTGCATTTTGATAACTGAGAGTTAACGTCGTGTGTGTGTGTGTGTGTGTGTGTGTGTGTGTGTGTGTGTGTGTGTGTGTGTGTGTGTGTGTGTGTGTGTGTGTGTGTGTGTGTGTGTGTGTGTGTGTGTGTGTGTGTGTGTGTGTGTGTGTGTGTGTGTGTGTGTGTGTGTGTAAGCATGACTGAAGACTGGAGGGAGGAGGCGGAGGAAGAGGGAGATGAAAGGACAAGGGAGAGGAAGAGAAAAGAAAGTAGGAAGAGGTCGACTTGGAAGAGGTTGGAATGCAGAGAGGAGGATTTGGAAGAAAAGAGAGAGGGTGGAGGAGAGAGAGGAAAAAGAAAGGAGGAAGGGAGGAGGAGGATAAAGGTGAAAGAACGAGATGATAAGGCGTGAAGGTTTTCTCAGACTTGAATCTTCCCCTCCCCTCCCTCCTCCCCTCCCTCCCTCTCCCCCCTTGGCGTCCCTCCAGCCGCTCCACCCTCCGACTCTGTGATCCGTCCTGCTTCTATCAGACACACACACACACACACACACACACACACACACACACACACACACACACACACACACACACACACACACACACACACACACACACACACACACACACACACACACACACACACACTCTCTCTCTCTGGCCTCTGTCAGCTTCTCATTCCGGGCCTGCAGAGTTTCCGTGCGACAGGTCGTCTTCAGTGTTGTCGCGTTGTCCCTCGGACACGCTACACGACGTGATGTCTTGTAACCGCGACGATATCAGTCGCCGTGCTGTTCACACTACGTGACTTTACGCTGGTTTTTCTCCGATTTGCGAATAGTTTTTTTGTCAGTGAGCGGAAATCAGGCTCAAAACATCTGGTGTGAACTCTGCGTTAATCTGCTGAACGCTGCTCCGACTGAGTCTCCCACAGAGGATTTGGATCTGAACAGTCTCCTCCTCTGAATCAGTCGAGTCTTGGAGCAGCGACGCTGAAGCGGAACAGTAAATCTGCAGATCTGCAGCCGGTGACTCCGCCTCCGGCGTCCGGCGTCCTGGTGTCCTGCGTCTGTGTGAGACGGATCAGCTGTGACTCTCTCTGACTCCGTCTGACGTTCAGTCGGACGGAAGGTCGTGTGGTTCTGGAGCTGCAGTAAACACTCGTCGTCGGGCGGATCAGGACCACGTCTGAAGTTTCCTCTTGACCTCTGACCCTTTATCTCGAGTGTTTCTCTCCTCACTCCGTCTAATCACTCGTTCCTTCTCTTCCTCCTCACATTCCTTCTCTCCATCTTTTCCTCGTGCAGCCCCTCGTGAATGTCTTTCACCCCCCCCCCCCCATCTCCCCATCTTCTTCTTCTACATATCGAATCATGACACTCGTGTTGGATGTGGAGAGCGAGTCAACAGGCCGAGTGTCCGAGCCGTAATCACTGGACTTTCCAGATCGCTCCGGTTCGTGGAAAGTTCAGGTTTTTCCCGTCAACTCGTCTCTTTCAGTGTGAAGGTCACGGATGAGATCGTCGCTAGAAACCGCTGGTAACGAGAGAAAAGCTTCTTTCTCTCTCTCTGTCTGACAAATTACAGCTTAACTTCATTAAGAACCTCTGATTGCATCAGAAGCCGAGCGGCGTTCCTCCGCCCTCGCTCGCGTCAGCGTGTTGTTGTCGCCGGGCGTCCGGACGGACAATCGGTCTGTCTGTCTGTCTGTCTGTCTGTCTGTCTGTCTGTGTCTCCGTCTGTCTGTCTGTCTCTCCGTCTGTCTGCGAGCTCAGACACAGCGGACATTCAGAAATGGATATGAGGCAATAATTGTGCAGTTTATGAGGGAATATCACGAAAGCCACCCGCTCCTCTTCACTGATGTTACTCACAGACTTCATCATCTACAGTTTGTTTCTCAGACTGTAAAGCCCCAGTGTGTAATTTTTCATAATTCTCTGGCGCCATCCGGTGGTAAAGATGTAAACCGCAACCGACTGAGCGACCGACAGGGGACACTGTAAAGGGAACCGACAGAGAAGCTCCTGAACGCCTCGTCGGTCGTCCGGACGATACTTCCCTAACTTTGTGATGTCACATCCTCACTGTGTAAAACGTCAAAAAACTAATCCCACAGATTAAAATACTCTAAGCGGGCATTTAATCTCATCCATCGGAGAATAGTATTAAGATTCATCCTCATCAGTAGTCATGCGTCACCAGGTGGTGTTGGAGAAATGATACCTCAAACAATAATTTCATTTATTCATTTATTGTTTTTGCCTCGAATTCCATGTGCGTCCATAACGCACATGGAATTCTTCCTAGAAAACCCCCAGAGACGTCATTCAAATGAATTGATTTTTTTCTCTTCACAGCTGAGAGATGTGGCGGGGCGGTAGACTGTGTGTGTGTGTGTGTGTGTGTGTGTGTGTGTGTGTGTGTGTGTGTGTGTGTGTGTGTGTGTGTGTGTGTGTGTGTGTGTGTGTGTGTGTGTGTGTGTGTGTGTGTGTGTGTGTGTGTGTGTGTGTGTGTGTGTGTGTGTGTGTGTGTGTGTGAGCGGCGGGCGGCGGAGACGCTGTTTGTTTGGACGTGAGCGAAAGCAGCCAGGCGGGAAAACTGTGGGAGAGTTTGGACCGGGAACGACGGGGGAAAGAGGGGGAGAGGTGGGGAGGAGGAGGAGGCGTTTCATGGTTAAGGTCAAACTCTGGGAAATGAAACAGATTCACGCTCGTGTGTGGAGCTTCACTCGCCCCCGTCGGCTCCTTATCAGCGTTCAGACGGGAGGAAACGGAATTCTTTGGATTTTTTCCCCTCGCGTCTCCGCGGGGTCAAATAGAACCACAGGTCGAGTCAGATAAAAAGTCGGCGTTGAAAGATTCCACAGATTCCCTGCGCGCGCCGACCGTGCCACTCGGCGGCCATCTTGGCTCACAGGGCGTCGGGCCTCGTCCAGATCCTAAGCTGCGTTCCTTTCTTCGTGAAAGGTACATGTGTGGACGCTGTCCTTTTTCTGTCTGCATGCATGAAGACTGCTCAGACACTCTGCCCCCGTGACCTCCTTTCGAGCTCAACAAGAAAAGTTCTGACTCGAAAGAAAAAGAACTAGAACACGAAATAATGGATTTGTGGAGTGAACGACTCCGAGTGCAGATCTTTCCCTCTCGCCCACGTCCTCCCACTCGCTCGAGTCATCGCACCATCTACTGTGATGCTCACTGCTCTTATCCATCTCTCTCTCACACACACACACACACACACACACCCCTCCTCTATATAAACATGTAGAAGTCTCATTAGTTGCTGGTGTTTATGTAAAAAACCCTTTAAACATTTGACTGAAATCAAATAGTGAGATGAAACCTGCTGCTGCTGGAAACTGTTACACAACCTTCTCTCTCTGTCCTCAGTCGTTCTCTCTCTCCGGTGTGTGTGTGTGTGTGTGTGTGTGTGTGTGTGTGTGTGTGTGTGTGTGTGTGTGTGTGTGTGTGTGTGTGTGTGTGTGTGTGTGTGTGTGTGTGTGTGTGTGTGTGTGTGTGTGTGTGTGTGTGTGTGTGTGTGTGTGTGTGTGTGTGTGTTTTCACATCAAACACGCTGCAATGTTATGAGACAGGAGTGGAAGCCATCACTGGGTTTTATTGGCTGGCGTGTGTGTGTGTGTGTGTGTGTGTGTGTGGTCTCGGGCTGATGCAACGCTGACATCTATATTTCCTGGTCGAACAAAGGATGCAGCGTGTCCTCAACTGTTACTAATGGACGGACACACACACACACACACACACACACACACACACACACACACACACAGAGCACTCAGGACCCTGGATTATTAATAGTATTGGAGCTTCATGCTTAACTACATGGTGTGTGTGTGTGTGTGTGTGTGTGTGTGTGTGTGTGTGTGTGTGTGTGTGTGTGTGTGTGTGTGTGTGTGTGTGTGTGTGTGTGTGTGTGTGTGTGTGTGTGTGTGTGTGTGTGTGTGTGTGTGTGTGTGTGTGTGTGTGTGTGTGTTGTTAAGTGCCTGCAGTGCTGTATCTACATGATGGACTGAATATTGGTTCGTGTGAGTGTCTGTAACTGTAAAGATCTTTACAGAAACACAAAAAAAGAGTCATGGGGTGTGTGTACCGGCTATATGATTACCCCCACGCACGCACGCACACACGTGAGCAAGCTAACACGAACAGATGATTTATTCATGGTGAAGTTATCAAATATGGATTCACAAAAATACTCCACATTGAACGCAGCACGACAACACTGAGCGCACCGTGTTGTGTGTGTGTGTGTGTGTGTGTTCTGTGTTGTATCGATACAGCACGACACATCGTCGTCACACACAACATCCAGGGGCGTAACAATAATCAACATGTTTTTACCAGACACACGTTGATATGACGTCTAATTTACTGGAGCGTAAATCACCTCATACTCTTCGTCTTCGTCTTCCTCATCTCCCTCTGTGGTTTAAAGGCTCCGCCTGTAGAAACAGCGCCACCTGCTGTTTGTCGTCACCTTCGCACGACAGCAGTGAGACGTGAACGCACATTTATTATTCACCATATTTTCCTTGGGAGGCTTCCCTTTGACATCTGGGGTGAATCTGTCTCCTTTACAGATCAGACCCGTGATATAAAACCAGATGATATTAGTCTTTTTTTTTTAACGAGGCGCAAATAATAAGATGCAGGATGTTTATCTCTGATATTGTTAGTAAACCGTCGTGTAATATTGATGGAGGGATCACGGTCGTGTGTGTGTTTGCAGCGGCAGCTCGTGTCCAGTTTCCTCTGTCCCTTTGCCTCCGCGCGCTGACGCCACCACATGACTAATTGACGGCGAGGAGCCGCCGCCCTCATCAGAGCGGCTGCCTCGCTGTGGAGTCGCCCCGCAGCTGGCTCGGGGCGTGGCCCGACTCTGGCTCCGGTTCTGGTCGGTTTGAAGCCGCGAGACGAGAATGAACGACATGTCGAAGAAAGTCACTAACTCAACATGACGTTTCCCAGAATGCCTCAGAGGTCAGAGGTCAACGAGCTGCTGAGGGGGCCGCATGTGTTAGCGCACACGTAGTGACGTCACGTGATCAGTGGTTTCAATTCGTGTTCTCATTAAGTTTGTAGAAAAACGTATCGGTGAATCAGAGTCGACTCTCTCTCTCTCTCTCTCTGTGTAGTCACTGCTGTGCTCGCTCGCCCTCTTGGACGTGTGATCTCATCCCCTCCGCCCGCCGACACATTCCTCTGCTCTCAGCCCTTTATTCCCTCTCGCTCTTTTGTTGTGTGTGTGTGTGTGTGTGTGTGTGTGTGTGTGTGTGTGTGTGTGTGTGTGTGTGTGTGTGTGTGTGTGTGTGTGTGTGTGTGTGTGTGTGTGTGTGTGTGTGTGTGTGTGTGTGTGTGTGTGTGTGTGTGTGTGTGTGTGTGGCCCCTCTGAATGAATATGAGAGAGAGAGAGAGAGAGAGAAAATGTCTGAGGAACAATTTCACTTTTTTAACTTTGTCAGTATTTTTTTTTCATGTTTGATGATATTTTCTGTCGGAGCATTTGTGTCTCTGTAGCAACAGTTGCCATGGAGTCGGCAGTCGAGTGGTTTCCGCCTCCGCTCGGCCGACAGTCGTGGGCGCGATTTTCGTACGTCACATTCTCCTGATCGTTCAGACATTCACTCGGACTCGAGCAGGTTTGGTTAGATCTGGGAGGTCAAAGGTCAAAGGGCAAGGACACTGGGACATAACTGAACTTATTTTAAGAATTCATTCGCTAAATTTTAGACAGAATTGGTAGTAAAGAGGGTTTATGACGACGACCCCCCTAAACGGGTCAATTTTATACACTGTAAATAAAGATGGACGACAAAGATGGTATCGAGGCCCCGCCCACATGTGCTCTCGACCAATCGTGTGTGTCAGCTGTCAATCATGACGTCTGGTGATCTTTGTTTGATTTTCAAAGACCGAACATGAGTAAAAGGGGGAGGGGAGGGGCTTTGTGTGTGTGTGTGTGTGTGTGTGTCTGTTTGGTTCATTGGCTAATTGATTGATTGGTGTAACCGTGGCAACCACAAACCACATTAGCAGTTAACCTTTTGGTGCCTATTGCCGACTGACCCGGTGACATAATAACTCTGTCAGCTGATATTTCAGATTTAGCGACTGTAACGCATCGATAGATTAAAACAAAGACAAACTCCTGTCTCTGCTTTTTACAGCAGAGAAATGAAAAGTCATTCTTCCCGCTGCCGCTTTTGTCTCGTGTCGTAGTCACATGGAGACGGATTCGCCCACGGACGCTGTTCACGTGTCGATGTGAACGGTCGCACGCCCGCCGCCTCAACGACCGCCGTCAGAAGACGGAGGATCCAACAGGAAGTGAAAAGTCTCTCCCCGAGGATCCAACAGGAACAGAGGCTGATTGATCATCTGTCGCTCCACTGATCAGCTGATCGGCTGATTTCACAAAAAGCATTTTTCTCTTCCTCACGTTTCCTGCGTCGTCGCTTCGTTTTTCTTTTCACTTTCTTTAACATGGCGAGAAACACGGGACGATACGACACACACACACACACTCACAGTTACAAACATATATATATATATCTATATCTATATCTATATATCTATATCTATATATCTGCGCTCTTCGATGCTGAGATTTGTGTTTTTGGGGCAAAAGTTAAAATCATCTGCACTGCGACACAAGGAAACCGGAGCGACACTTCCTGTACCCGCTCCGTCTGTTGACCGCATGCCGCTGCCGTCCTCACACCCAGTGGCGGCGGCGGTGGACGGGAACGTTTTTGAACTCCCGCCTGCTGACGCCGACGTGTTTGATTCTGTTTGATGGTTTCAGGTCAGAGGACTGCTGCTGCCCCACATGTGTGGCCTAGATAACACGCACGCATGCACGCACGCACGCACAGTATGTGTGCATATGTAGGACGTGTGTGTGTGTGTGTGTGTGTGTGTGTGTGTGTGTGTGTGTGTGTGTGTGTGTGTGTGTGTGTGTGTGTGTGTGTGTGTGTGTGTGTGTGTGTGTGTGTGTGTGTGTGTGTGTGTGTGTGTGTGTGTGTGTGTGTGTGTGTGTGTGTGTGGTGGAGCGTTCAGGACGAGGGATGCGGCGGCATGCATCCGGCTCGTCCTGCGTGGGAGTCTGAATGCGACACTTTGACAGCAGATGCTGGGTCCTTTTTTTCCCGGTTGCCATGGCGAACAATTGATGCTCGAATTGCACTCAAAATTACAGACGTCTGTTCTCCCATCTGCTCATCGCGTGACAGAACGACGTCGGTCTCACGTCGTCGTCGTCGTCGCTCGTTTCAGAGTTTCAGTAACGTACTGTACTTCTTCTTCTTCTTCTTCTGCTTCTTCTTCTGCTTCTTCTTCTTCTTCCCTCCAGACGCTGCTGCAGCGTCGTCTCTCTGTGATTTTGGCTTCGGCCTCGGTGAAGTTTTCCATCTCTCTCTCCAGCCGAGAGTCTTTTGTGCGGCTGTCAGGAGAGAGACACACAATGGGTGCCGGGACAAACGGTTACCATGGAGACGTGTGGGTTTTGCATCGTCGACTCAGAGAGAGAATGAGAATAATTTACTACGGGTCGTAATTAAATGTTTGTGGGTGAAGTTTTTAATCACTTTAGTTGGTTTCATTATCCTCAAATCCTCAGATAGGCTTTTTATTATGAGATTAAAATTGATGCATTAATCTAGAGAGAGAGGGAGAGAGAGGGAGAGAAAGAGAGAGAGAGTGCTGATTGCAGTGAAGCATGCTGGGAGGTGACAGGTGGGAGGAGGAGGAGGAGGAGGACGTGGGCGAGTGAGAGTAAGAGAAAGACTTGAACGCAGCGTCCTGTGGTCAGAGTCGGGCGTGGGTGTTGCATTGTCGGAAATGTAGGAACCAGTGTTTTTTTTTTTACGGTCTAAATCTTTTTACCTCTGTTGAGAAAAATGTTGCAGCTGAAACGATTATTGTTGTTCAGAGTCGTTGAAAACTTTAAACCACTTCCAACGGGGCTCGTTCAGATTTTATTCAACCAACGGGTCAAAACTAAAAGATATTTCAGTTTTTAAACTTTTATATTTTACATGTTGACGCCTGTCGTCATCCTCATCATCCTCATCCTCATCATCATCATCATCATCATCATCTCTATTTCTGTCCTTCCTGTTTTCAGCCAGTGTCATCACTGCCTCTCCTCCCTTATCTCTCAATTCTGTCTCTTTCTCTCTGCCTATAAATAAGACACACACACACACACACACACACACACACACACACACACACACACACACACACTTACTTGTTCCCCTCTCTCTCCCCCTTTCCTTCTCTCTCCACGCTCTCTTTCGCCCTTCGTCCTGTCCACAGATGACGTCATAGTTTCAGGTCGTCTCTCTCTCTCTCTCTCTCTCTCTCTCTCTCTCTCTCCAGTCATTCTGCTCGTAAGGAATCTGTCTCGCCCTCATTTTGCAGCCCTGCATGACACAATTTCTAAAAGTGTGTGTGTGTGTGTGTGTGTGTGTGTGTGTGTGTGTGTGTGTGTGTGTGTGTGTGTGTGTGTGTGTGTGTGTGTGTGTGTGTGTGTGTGTGTGTGTGTGTGTGTGTGTGTGTGTGTGTGTGTGTGTGTGTGTGTGTGTGGTCATGACTCCGTGGCTGGTGCGTGTGTCTATGCGTCCGTGTGCTTTATCGCTTCTGCATTAGTGCACATTGTGTTAGCCTCACTCAGGCAACACACACACACACACACACACAGTCAGGGTCTCAGTGGTGTCGTATTTTTAGCGTAGCAACACAAGCAGCAGCTCCAGCCTGACTGGTTGTTGAGCTGCAAGTGGGAGGCAGACACACACACACACACACACACACACACACACACACACACACACACACCGTCTCAGTGTGTATCTGAGAAATATTTTTTGCTCTGCAGACTCTCCGGAGGCAGAAAGCTTCTCATTGGTCAGATTTAGATGTCTGTGGGCGTCGCCTAGAGGAAGCGCTGGCGATGTGATGCAGCCAATCAGTGAACAGATCTGAGCCTGTGTATTGATCGTTTTAATATGAACGAGATGAAAGTTTATCAGCGTGAGAACAACGGGATTATCTGCTGATGAGTCTCTTTGTCTCTGCAGCAACAGAAAATGTAACAAAACTCCTTCAGTTTTCAAAAGAGTGAAGGTGGCGTTTAATATCTTGTACTTGATCACAAACACCTTTTTCTGTGATGTTGAGACAAATTTCAGATTTGTCAAGAAGAAAAAAGAGCAGCAACTAAAAATTATTAAAATGGAGATTAGTCTCTCAATTACTTGGAAAATAAAAGAATGTCAGAAAATAGTGAAAAGTTCTGTCACAACTTTCAAAAAGAAATTCTGATGGATTTAAAAAAATAAAATTGTATTCCGTAACCCAAAAATATTTTGTCCAAATAAGACATACAAACGACATGAAAGAAACGAGAAGATCCATAAATCAATTGTTTTCTTTTTGCTCGTTATTAATCAACCATCAGCAAATAAGTTCATATATTTCTTAACATTCAGTATTTTATGAAGTTCAGATAGAAATGTTCGATGATTAAAGACCAATCCTCATCGATTGTCAACATCAGTCCAAAGTGTTGAATTGATTCATGTTCAGCCTCTTGTTTTATGGGATGATGGAAATATATTCATGGCAGCAAACCAATAAATCTTTATTTTAAATTCGTCAGGTGACGCTGACACGTGACCTCAGCACTGCGCTCGCTCAGTTCGTGTCGAGTCACGGTGACTGTCGACTCGCCACTCGCTCCGTCTGTCTAAACTCCCTCGGCGACGGCAAACGCCTCGTCTGCACTTTAACAAAGCGTCAATAATAATAATAATAATAATAAGTGCACCAAACTTTTTCATTCACGGTGAATCAGCAGCAGAGACGGAGATTGATTTTCATCCTTCCGGCCCGAGGAGGAGGCCTGAAAGGACATAAAGAGCCGCACACTTCCTCTTACATACAGTAGTTATACATCACATTCTCATTTTCCACATTTGACATGAATTTACTGACGGTTAAATAAAAAAATGAAGATCATATTGAAGGATTTATGGAACTTGTGCGTCAGCAACTGTTCAAACGATCTATCAGCAATAAGCTTGGGTTACTGCCTCTTTAACCACATGTCAGAGGTCGAAGGTCACTTGGTTTTGGGACGAAGCGGCTGATCTGAAGACGTCGTCATGGCGCTGCACAATTTAACCATTGAGTCCGTTAATAAGAGAAGATAATCAATCTATTAGTAATTAATCAATAATGAAAGTAGATATCTAAAGGCAGAATTGTGTGTGTGTGTGTGTGTGTGTGTGTGTGTGTGTGTGTGTGTTATTGTTTCTCACATGTTGTAGTATCGCTCTGTGACCAGAGGGCGGCGCCACTCTCTCAGTTTAGAGATGAAGTTGTTGCAGAAGATAGAAAAAAGCAGCTGTTCGGGCTGCAGCCAATCACAGAGCAGAGTGTGCGTCACTTCACATCGTTTTCCCTCCAGTTGTGTATTTTAATAAAACTGTAACACTCCTGATGTCACTGATAACAACGGGACATCTCATTGTGTCGCATATTTAAAGACAAATACACAGAAATTAAATAGATTTATTAATGATATTTATAGCTTATATGACGTCGTCTGCTGATGCAGAAACACGTGAAAAAATGAATGTCGTAGATCTGGAACATCTGCAGAAAGTTTATCAGCAGCTGTTGAGACAATTTATTTATTCTCTGAAGTCAATTTTTTCCACCAGATCGTTAAAGTGAACATGAAGTGATGAATATTATTTGTCTTGTGTAACTGTAAATATGAATCTCAAACTTTCTGTCAAACAAAACAAGGAATGTGAAGAAATCAGGTTGGAGTTAAAATGACGTGGTCACAGATGTTTTGTCTACTTATAGGGTTTAATAGAATTTTTTTTTATCATTTATGAATTTTAGACATTTTAATAGTTCTTTTCAATTTTTTAAAATATATTTTTTGTTATATTTTATTATCTAAAATAGTTAATTGCCCCAGTGTGGCATTAATAAAGTATTTTCGTACCGTATCGTTTAGTTTTGTATCGTTTCATATCTTTTCGTATCTTTTCGTATCGTCCCGTATCTTTTCGTATCGTTTAGTTTCGTATCTAGTCATATTGTATCTTTTTCGTATTGTATCGTTATTGCATCGTACCGTATCTTTTTGTACCGTACCGTAATCTTGAGGAGAAAGAAGTGAAATGTTTTTCTCCGATGATGTCGTGCATCCTCATGTTTATTTATTATCTTGATTATCGTTCAGTATCTTTCACTAACGTCATCTCTGTTGTTTCTTTGTACTTCGCAGGTTGTAGACAAGTCTCTCGGCCAATCAGAGCCGATCTGAGTGTGTGTGTGAGAGGGTCCCTAGCTAACGGCATCAGGCAGCAGCTGGACGGACTCGGAGGCGGCGGCAGCAGGAGCGGCGGCGGGGGCGGAGTCGCTTCGAGGTCAAGATGACGTCGGTAGCGGCGGAGTTCGACCACATGGAGATCCAGCAGCAGTACAGCGACGGCGTCAACAACCGCTGGGACGCCGACGACTGGGACAACGAGAACAGCTCGGCCCGACTGTTCGAGCGCTCGCGCATCAAGGCCCTCGCAGGTAGGACCACGTCTAAAGAACCGCAACCTCGTGCTCTTCATTGGCTGGCGAACGGACTCGGGGCCTGTTGGTTTCTGATTTGTTGGAACAGGAAGAAGTTGTTGGGGGTTTGAGTAAAGCCCTAAATGAGCAGAGACATGCAGGCACACGATTGGCCGAGAGCTGATCATGTGACTGCAGGTACAGGAATCGGGTGGGTTTGGGAAACCTCCCAGCATGCAAAGGGGCAATCCTCCAAATGACGTCACCAGCACAAGATGGCGGCGCCTATGTACGAGATATTTTGGCTTCATTTTTGTACAATGAGACGTCGTGTCGTCCATCTTTATATACTGTGTGTGTGTGTGTGTGTGTGTGCGTTACAGTAACTCTACCTCTCTCTCCTCCTGCTGTTTCGACCCTGACTGCTCCAGTCGTGTCGCACTTCACTAAATAATTCACACCAGTGTTAAATATGCAGGAGAAGGCTGAGTGTGTGTGTGTGTGTGTGTGTGTGTGTGTGTGTGTGTGTGTGTGTGTGTGTGTGTGTGTGTGTGTGTGTGTGTGTGTGTGTGTGTGTGTGTGTGTGTGTGTGTGTGTGTGTGTGTGTGTGTGTGTGTGTGTGTGTGTGTGTGTGTGTGTGTGTGTGTTTAAAGGTAAGAGGGCGGAGCTTGTATTTCCTTATGGTGAGTTTTCAGCTGCTGAGAGAAGCGATCACTCGTGTTCTAAGCTGAATTAAGTAGTTGATGTGTGTGTCGAAGTGCGAGTCGTGTTGATGATTCAGTTCATGGATCGATTGATTGAAATCACGTCAGCAGATATTTTGACAGTTGATCATTTGGATCCTTCAGTGAATTCATCTTTTTAAAAACTTACATCCCAGAAGTTTCACTTTAATGATTCACTTTCACTCCTGGTGTTCGACCACAGTGACACGTCAACAAGTGTTGTCAGACAGGACGTCGTCTGAACCTCTTCTTCCTCTTCGTCGTCTGAACCTCTTCTTCCTCTTCGTCGTCTGAACCTCTTCTTCCTCCTCCTCCTCTTCGTCGTCGTCCTCCTCTTCCTCTTCCTGATCAGGCTGAGCTCAGCAGGCTTGAGGATGTGTGGAGTGATGACATTGAATCAGCTGTGTGTGTGTGTGTGTGTGTGTGTGTGTGTGTGTGTGTGTGTGTGTGTGTGTGTGTGTGTGTGTGTGTGTGTGTGTGTGTGTGTGTGTGTGTGTGTGTGTGTGTGTGTGTGTGTGTGTGTGTGTGTGTGTGTGTGTGTGTGTGTGTGTGACGCCTCCATATGATATCCTGGGAAACACAAAACCGCCGGTCACCATGGAAACGCAGACAGATCTACTTACAGTGAAGGCAGAGACAGAAGGAGTGTGTGTGTGTGTGTTTGGTAAATTGACCTTGTGACAAACACATTTTCAGAAATAGTTTTATTCTTCGACCCGTCCGGACCTCGTCTGTGGCCCTGAGGCGTTTCTGGTCACTCTGCTTTCTCCAGAAAAGCTCAAAATAAGCTCGAGGTTCATCATCAGGGCCGGACGACGAGCGGTCGCTCCTCAGGAACGACGCTCAGACTGGACAGCGTTTAACATTTTAATAGTTCCGCTTCTTCTGTTGGTTCAAAATCAAATGCATGGATGAAACATTATTGTTAATATTCTAGAAAAATAGATCTGCAACCAACGCTCCCTGACAATCCCAATATTTCTTCAGTTAATCGATGATAAAACTTACTAAAAATAAAAGAATATGGTGCTTGGTGCCCGAGGTCATTGTGACGTCGGGTCGAACTCACTCGCGTCGTCCGATTGGGATTCGTGAACAGATTGAAACGTTCGGACTGAGGCCTCGAGGTGACGACGACTCAGTGAACCGCTCGGTAATCAGAAGCAGGAACCGTCCAGGTTCCCCACGGAGAGGAACACACACACACACACACACACACACACACACACTTCCTGCTCCGAGGACCAGATGGTGGAATGCTGGGAATGTCGCTGTGCCTGTTTTATTTTTTGACTCTGTGGGCGAACGTGTGGTTTGACAAAATCGGAGAAGGTGAAAGTGAAGAAGCGTTTTTTTTCTTTCCTTCTTCTGTCCATTCTCTCGTTCCCCTCTTCTCTCCTCCTGTCACTCGTCTCGTTTGTCTCCTCATCATTTCTGTTCGTGTGTCTTTGTCTCTCTTCCTTCTCGTTCTTTTTGTTTCTGTCATTTCAACCAAAAGTTGAACTTTTACTCCCAGAAACTTTATTTCGAAAGAACCCACGTTTCCGTCAGACGGTCGGTTCCCAATCGAGGGGAAGTTAAAGAGCAAAAAATGATCCTTCGCGCGAGAGCTGGCGATTATTGTCATTGTAGATTAATGTGTCCATCTGTTTGGTCCAGGAAATGTTGATTGTGCTTCCCAAAACTCCAAGACGACGTCTTTTTTGTTGTCGTCCAGACGTTAAAGATAAACCCCTCAGACGGGGTTGAGCCGTCCAACATGGCCGCCGTGGCCCTGCCGACCTCGCAGGAATGCCTTTGAGCGGTCGGGGGGGCGAGGCGGCGCGTCGGTGTGAAATTCGCCACGCGAGTTAGAATCCTGAACGCAGCTCGTCTTCGTCGAGCAGCTGCAGCTCTGACTTCGTATTTCTTTTTTTAAATAGTTTTCAAGCAGCATATTTTCATGTGTCGTCCCCCCCCCGGGGCGTCCTCCCATGAATGGTGCGCTTGGTTCGTTGGCCGGGGTCGCCCCCGTGAGGCCGAGTCATGAGGAAGCCAGATGACGGCGGGGAACTCGGCGTGACGCTCGGCAGGCAGAACATTATGTCATGCAGCTGATCGACGCCACGCCAGAGCAGAGAAAGTTTGCTCCATCTGTTGTCTGTTTGCTGTGACCTCTGACCTTTGACCCCCCCCCCCCCCCAGCTCTGGCCTGGGGAGCTGCTGAAGCTCCTCCAGGTTTTTCAGATCAACTCCTCACGTTGACCCCGACGCCATCTTGAAATACTGAAGCCACGGGTTTGTTTTTACTACAAAGTCTGGTGGAGGAGAACCGTCATCTGAACGTGCATTGAATTTTAGGACTGGAATATAACTTTATGGTTGCAGATGTATAAAACTGTTATGAGTTTATACTCCGGCTGAGTGAGTTGTTTGTCGGGCGTCGTCCGTCCGAGCGGGAGCGAGAATGGATTTTTCTTTTTTTACAAACGCACTCAATCTCGGACCCACGCCCTCATTTGTTCATCTGTTGATAATCTACCCGACTGTTCGACGCGTGCGAGGGTGAAAGTGAAACCGCGTCCGGGCGCGGCTGCCGCCTTTTCACGCAGGAGGTCAAAGCTCGTGTTTGGCGAGCGAAGGCGGCGGAGTGTAAATTCATTACACACAGGTGAAGTGTGCAAGGTGTACGGTGACCTCTGACCTCCCCGCTGTCACTTCCTGTCATGGACGGAGGCGCTAGAGCAAACCCGAGCTGATCATCATGCATGATTATCATTTATTGATTTTAATTTTTTGTTCCTTGCAGCAAAAATATCTGCAGTGTTTTCTTCCCCGTCACTCCGTCCTCTTTGTTCCATGGGTGGATTCAGATTTTCCTTCCTATCGTCTCTTTCCTTTCTACAACTTCCTCAGACAATCGGACAATTGGACCACACCCCGTGTATTGTGTTGAGGTCGTGACCTGTGACCTTTGACCTCCCCCATGTTTGGTTGTGTGACGTCACAGTCGGTTACGCAGGAAGCGAAGCTGATAGTCGTGTGTGTGTGTGTGTGTGTGTGTGTGTGTGTGTGTGTGTGTGTGTGTGTGTGTGTGTGTGTGTGTGTGTGTGTGTGTGTGTGTGTGTGTGTGTGTGTGTGTGTGTGTGTGTGTGTGTGTGTGTGTGTGTGTGTGTGTCGTTTGACGGCAGCATCAAACAGGAAGTGCTGGCCGGCCTCCGACAGGAAGAACATCTCCACAGCCTCTAATATTAGAGCTCAGATAGTGGGAGGATGTTTGGACGTCCCGCGTGTGAGCGATGAGCTCGGAGAGAAACGCAGGAACACACACACTTCGCACCGTTTCCTTCCTCCTGGTGCCACTCGTCTGCACACTTATGTTTCTTATGTTTTCTTCATTATCTGTATGAAGCCGCGGTGTCCAGATGAATCTGATGAAACAGAATGAGCATTTTTTTCACATGATCCATCCGTGCGTGCGTGCATGTGTCTATGAGAGATACTTTCCCCTCTGTGAATTGACTCTCAGTCTGTTTCCACCAAAGAAAATGTAATTTCTCAGCGTCATTTCACGCAGCGTCACAGTCTGAGACTCCAAATCCCAACTGAACAACCATCTGACTTTGATTTAATTACATTTATTATTTATATATTTGATATTGCACAAGTACACTGCACATTATCGTAAGTAGTGTTTGACATCGTTACGTCACATACGTTATTCACCTCAGATTCTGTTTCTACTTTATTTCCTCGTCACAGTTTCCTCCTGTGCAGCTGCACTTTGACACTGAAGTTTCACCTTTATCTTTATCTCATCTCATCTTCATAGTTTCAGTGAGAAACTATTTTCATCTTCAGGGTGAACAGAGACACTCCTGCAGCTCTCTCTCTCTCCCCCTCTCGCTGTTTGTCTTTCCCTCTCTCGCCCTCCGCCCACTCCGCCCCTTATGCTAATGAGTCAATGACATCGCAGCGGAGAGCGAGGGCTGTGATTGGCCGTGGGGAGGAGTGGCCTCCCCTGCTGGCGGCCCCCTCCCCCCTGGACTCTCCGTCGGTCTGAAGGTGCTCTCAGTGTCTGAGCTGCTGCTGCTCGGCGGAGGACGAGCCCACGCGTTCCTTCTCCACCTCCCTCCCTCTCTTTCCGTCTCTCCCTCTGTTTCCTCCGCGTCTGCTCCACCGCCTCATTGTGCTGGTCCTGCAGGCGTGTGCGTGTCTGTGTGTGTGAGGACGGACGGACGGACGGACGGGTGCAGGATTCCTGGATGGAGGCGAAGGTGTGAGATCCGAGGACAATGACATAATGGATGGAGAGCGAACAGAAGCGTGATGCTGTCGCCGCGTTGCGTCTGCTGAGCCAGCGAGTTCCTGCGTCCAGAGAGAGAGAGAGAGAGAGAGAGGGACACTCTGCAGTTCACCTCCTGTGTCTCTCGCCCTGCGGGTCTCGGATTATTTCTCTACAATACCAGAAGCTGTTTTGAAACTCAGGTTTTTTTTTCCCACTGGATACAAACTGAATCCTGTTGGAAACTTTACACACAACTCTTCCCCTGAAGTTTCTCGGCCGAGCGTCTCCTCGATGACTCGTCCCGTCTGAGTCTCCCCCCTCCTTTTGGCGTTTTCATCATGGAGCTTCAGAGCGCCACCGGCGGTCTCTCCTTGCCCCTTTCCCCCGGGGCTTTCTCCCCACACTCGGACTACGCCGGCCCCGTGTCGCCGTCGCCGGGCGGCCCCGATCCGTCTCACGCCGCCAGCCCCGGCCGGGGGCCCAGCCCGAGCCTGAGCCCCGTCAGGGGGCTCAGCCCCGGCCCTGGATTCTCTGGCCAGGCTGCGTTCAACTACAACCAGCTGGAGGGAAGGTTCAAGCAGCTTCAAGGTAAGAGGAAGCGTCGCCGGAGTCCGGAGGAGCAAACGCACGATGAAGACGTGTTGGTGCAAAAAGTTCAAGTCTTGTTCATTTGCAACACGTTCGACAGATGACCAGCATCTTCGGAAGCTCTTCCTCTCTCATGGCTTCACCAGATGAAGTGACACGAAGGGAAGTGAAGCAGGAGCTCGAGTTTCTAGAAACAACTTCAGGGCTCGAGAGTCGGAGCCAGAGAAACGTCACTCAGTCTGATGGGCAGCAGCTTATTCAAATTAAAAACAGAATTTTAAGCCAGGGAGAATAAATCTCCAGAGCAAATTGGCCCGAGGAAGTGACTTCATGACCAACTTAAAAGTTGCAGCTGGAGAAGCAACTTTACGACGGTGACAGAAATCTGAATATTCTTAAATGTAGTGATGATCTGATTTATCATGACCGTGATCCATTTAAAAGAAATATAACAAACCCTGGATGTAATGTTAGAAAAGTTGTAAAATAATCGAGAAACTCTTGCACAGTTAAAGTTAAAATGTATTTAAAACAGTGAACTGGTTTCAACACCAGGTTCGTTCAAGTTCAAATTTGATTAAAGTCAACGAGACGTGAAATCAGAGTCTCTCGGCGGATGATTCAGCAGTTCTGATCTTATCTGAGTGAACTCCCCGAGTCCGAGCCGCACCCTGCAGCCGCCGGGGCTGCTGGGGGATTACTGCCTTGCTGAAGGGCCGCGGCCGAGTGGCGACCTCAGTCTCGCCCCCTCCCACGCCCAGATTCTGTCAGATGGTTGTGAGGTGACCGGTCCTTTCTCTCGCGTCCCATTAGACGTCAGGGTGTCGGCTCGCCGAGAAATGTCCAGGTGGTTTGTCACTTTCTATAATAATACCGAGGAGAAGGTGTTCTCCAAACATGCAGATGTAAAAAATAGCAATACAGAGCACCAGGACACCTTCCGCCTGAAGACCCCTGAGGTTATAAAGGTCGAAGAGAAGCTTCTACGTGACGTTTTGGAACCTTAAGTGGTGAATGACAAGGTTCTACAGGTCCTCTAGGAGTTTCTAGGGGTCTTTACGATGTCGTTGATAAAGTCCTACCTACATTTTGGAAGTTTTGGTGCCAAATGACAAGGTTCTAGAGGTCTGATAGGAGTTTCTAGGGCTCGTTTGAGGTGATCAAGTCGTAGAGAAGCTTCTACATGAAGTTTTGGAAGTTTTTGTGGCAAATGACAAGGTTCTAGAGGTTCTGTAGTAGGTTCAGGGGGTTTGAAGAAGTCCTACCAATCTGACTGGATTTTGCACTTCATATCACTGTTGTGTTGTTTGCTTTAAATATATGCCAACACGTCCTGTGCTGTAAAGCGTCTGTATCCGTAGACTCCATGAAGTTTTCCTTTTTCTTGTTCATTTTCCCTTTCTTTCCTCCCTCACACGCTCCAGCGTCGCTCTGTCAAACAATCCATCCCCTCGTGGTTTCGACGGCTGCGTTTGCGTTCGCTCTGATGTTTGACGGAGCGTCGCGTCGTCAGACGTCTGTCTGTCATTACAAGGTCCTCCGCCGTTAACGCAGACAACAGACGAAACTGACAGTGAGTCCCAGCAGAGATTATTTCATTATTCACTCATTTGACGGCCTGGTGTCGCCAAATGACGTTTGGACGATAATAGCACGCCTATTTTCCCTAAGTTGTTTCACATGTTATCACTTTGTGTATTTTAGTTTTTCACGTGTCATTTCATCCCGAACACTAACCGCGTTACATGACACACGACAAGTCCTGAAAGTGGCAATCACACGAGATCATATTGCATTTGAAATGTGGAACTTGTAATTATTGCACGATTCAGATGAAAGAAAGAGATGATGAAACTCTCCCAGCTCAGAGACTGAACGTCTCAGATTCTCTCCAATGAATGTCCATCATCGATGAAAGGATTCGTTACCAACAAGGTTGGAGAGACACTTCAGAGTGAATTTACCGGCAGGACAGATTTAGCCGAAGGCCGACGGAGCCGATGCCCTGAAACCTTCGGCGGCGTCCTCGGCTCTGAAAGCGTCTTTTCTTGCTGGAGGTCGTTTTCCAGCAGATTATTTATCGGGCTGTTTTAATTCAGAAGAAAAGACTCTCAAAGAGGGGGATTTGAAACGAGACGATGAGCTTCTGTGTGGAGGGTTTCCTAACATCTGGATGCATCTAATCAGCAGTTCAATCTGTTCCCCAAAGATCCTCCAGACCTTCAGGGCTATAAAATTAAAAAGGACCATATGAGAATCTTTGTTTCTGCCCTTTACCTCATAAGGATTTTTTTGTTCTATCCATAGGATCCTTTGCGTGAAAAAGAACTTTCCCTAAAGAACACGTCGTTGAAGGTTCATAGACGTACATTGTGTCACCCAAGGTCTTATCAGAGGAATTTTGACTTTAAGTTAATGGACCAACGTGGATTATCTGTGTGTTATCTTTTACGGATCATAAAGTTTTAGTGCCATGGTGCGAGCGGGTGTGATCCTTGCTCCAGAGTACAGCCACATTCCAGGGAATGAAGAGACGTCGTAATAAAACACAATGTCTGTGGAGCTTCTCATTCATCCAGGTCATAGTTCTCCACCAGGGGGTTGAATCTGGAGCCACTGGACTTCGTTGTAGTTTCTTGAAGATGTTTCAACTCTCATCCTAGGAGAATTGTGTTTATGCTTTGTTTGGCAGCATCTGGGAAACGTTTGCTAGGATTAACGCCGGACTAGAGCACAATGCAGCCAGCGCTCGTCCTTTAGGAGTTTCTAAGGATCCTTCGAAGGTTCTAAAGGTCGTCAAGAAGGTTCCACATGAGGTTTGGGAAGGTTTAGTGGTGAACGACAAGGTTCAAGCCATCCGATAGGAGTTTCTAGGATTCCTTTCAAAGTTCTGAAGATCGTTGAGAAGGTTCCACATGAAGTGTTGGAAGATTTAGTGGTTAATGTCAAGATTCTTGAGGTCCTTAAGGAGGTTTCAAGGGCTCATTTTGAGGTTATAAGGGTCGAAGAGATGCTTCTACGTGTTAGTGGTGAATGACGAGGTCCTTCAGGAGCTTCTTGGGTCTTTTTGATGTTCTCACGTTGTTGATGAAGCCTTACATGAATTTGGGAAGTTTTAAAAGTCAGTGGCAAGGTTCTAGAGGTCCTTTAGGAGTTTGTAGGGATCCTTTCAAGGTTCTAAAGGTCGTCAAGAAGGTTGGGAAAAAAAAGAAAGTTTGGGAAGATTTAGTGGTGAATGACAAAGTTCTAGAGGTTCGATAGGAAGTTTCCAGGGGTCTTTTCGAGGTTCTAAAGGTTTTTTGATGAAGTCCTTAATACATTTTGGAAGTTATACTGGTGAATAGCAAGGTTCTAGAGGTCCTTGAGCATACTTGAACTTGCTCAATGTGAACCCTCACATGACCAACACACTTTGGTCTGGGACAAGTGGTTTGATTTGCCTCCATCTGTACAAACACCAAAGGAGTTCTTCACTGGTCTTTATGAAACCCGGACGTCGCCTCGACTCCCTTTCCCTCCTCACAGCGGTCGACCCTCAGACTAATAAATTGGTCCGGGACCTGTTTTTTTTACGAGGGGCGGTCGTTGAGCGTTGAGAGGATATAAATTCACGGTTTGTCCATTTTGTGTCTCAGCTGGTTCGAGAAACATCACCTCGCATCCTAACACTCCCCGGGGGGTGATGAAT
This sequence comes from Scophthalmus maximus, assembly GCF_022379125.1. Lineage (NCBI taxonomy): Eukaryota > Metazoa > Chordata > Actinopteri > Pleuronectiformes > Scophthalmidae > Scophthalmus > Scophthalmus maximus. Next base: position 1,835,294 of record NC_061524.1, on the reverse strand, counting down.
ACGGAAGCGGCCGGTGATTATTGCAATGCTAAGAGCTTCTGATGGAGGCGGGGGGGGGGCGGAACTTCCTCCTCATTAGGACGAGTATCGAGCGAACGTCCCCAGTTAGAAATCAAGCAATTATGGTCATCACATTACCAACTGAACGGACTCGTGGGAGCAGCAGTCGGTCGTCCTGAGGCCTGTTAGAGGCCCGACTGATGAACGACTCCGGGGAACAGTCGGGGATCATTTCATTTTATGTCATTCTGGTAAAATTTTGCAGAGCTTGTCACTCGTCTGACTGACTGGTGGCTGAAACTGCTCCGAGTCACTTTGTCAGGAGGCAGCTGTTGGTTAATCGTTGAATATTCCCTACCCAGGAATATTTCCCAGAATTCTCCTGCTTTTCGTCAGCAAAAAATCTGAGTTTGTCAGACAGAGACGCTGGTGTTTGTCCCCGAAGGTCCGTCCATCAATCAGGAGCTTCGAACGTTTTATTTTGAAAAGAATTTGGGCTGGTAGCGGGGCTACACTTTATTTATTTAAAATGTAGACGGAAACAGACTGATGGTGAACTGATTGACTTGTTACAACACACACCGGCTCTCGCTGTGAGATCACGTCTCGAACACACACACACACACACACACACACACACACACACACACACACACACACACACACACACACACACACACACACACACACACACACACACACACAGCCATGCTAACAAAACAAGACCAGCATCCCCCCTCGTCTCTGCTGTTGGCCCAAGCCAGCCAATCAGAGGAGGTCTCAGCGGTTTGGGAACCCCCGAGCTCTGTCTGTCTGTGTGTGTGTGTGTGTGTGTGTGTGTGTGTGTGTGTGTGTGTGTGTGTGTGTGTGTGTGTGTGTGTGTGTGTGTGTGTGTGTGTGTGTGTGTGTGTGTGTGTGTGTGTGTGTGTGTGTGTGTGTGTGTGTGTGTGTGTGTGTGTGTGTGTGTGTGTGTGTGTGTGTGTGTGTGTGGGATTAGTGTGGGCGTGTCTAACATGGTCTGGAAGGAACAAATATCCAAAGCACATTGTCATCCCTCTCTCTTTCTGTTTGAAAGGTGTTCTTCCTCCTCCTCTTTCTCATCAATATTTCATGAGCTTGTGCTGAGCGTCTGCCACTGCACCCCTCTCCCTCCCTCCCTCCCTCCATCCTCTTAGTGAAATTAAAAGACGCTTCCTCCGTCTCGACCCCGACGCCGCTCGTCACACAAAAGGTGGGATGAGAGGATCGTTCGTCCTCCATCGTCAAATTCCGCTTCTGACGTTCACATTGACTTTCACACGGAGTGTGTGTGACAGTCTGAGGAAGAACAGGGAGAAACCATGTGTGTGTGTGTGTGTGTGTGTGTGTGTGTGTGTGTGTGTGTGTGTGTGTGTGTGTGTGTGTGTGTGTGTGTGTGTGTGTGTGTGTGTGTGTGTGTGTGTGTGTGATGAAAGGGCTCTTTGATGGCAACGCTCTACTGAGCATGCTCACAACAGCAGAGAGGGGGGCGGGGCCTATGAGAGGGAGAGAAAGAAAAACATCATAAAGTAAAGACATGATAACGTGTGTGTGTGTGTTGAGAAAAGGAGAAGTTCACTGAGGTCAAATCAGTTTAAATCAGGTCATAAATTCAGTTTTGATTCACAGTTTAATCCCAAATGATTCAGATTCAGACTATCTCTGTTATTTGAATTCAGGGAAACTAAATGACGTCAGTGTTTGTGTTTCAGTCTGCAGATGTTTTTCTTTTGTCTCAGAAGTGAAAGTGTGTTTTGTGCGTTTGTGTGATGAAGGTGTGTATGAATTAATTAATAAAACACACACGCACAGGGACAATAAACCTTAATCTAATCAGTTTATAAAGAGACCTGGAGAAACTGATTATTCATAATATCAAACACTGAATGAACAAAAGTCACGGGAAACGTTTCTCCAACGTTCCAGCTTCTTCTCTATACCGTGTGTGTGTGTGTGCGTGTGTGTGTGTGTGCGTGTGCGTGTGCGTGCGTGTGCGTGTGTGTGTGTGTGTGTGTGTGTGTGTGTGTGTGTGTGTGTGTGTGTGTGTGTGTGTGTGTGTGTGTGTGTGTGTGTGTGTGTGTGTGTGTGTGTGTGTGTGTGTGTGTGTGTGTGTGTGTGTGTGTGTGTGTGTGTGTGTGTGTGCTATAAATTAATTCATACACACCTTCATCACACAGAAGCACCAAACACCTTCACTTCTGAAAATCAGATTTTTCAGATTATTGACGAGTTCGTTGGTCCTTGTGTCAGCTGACGAACCCGGTGACTCTGTCAGAAACTTATTAGATCATGATGAATGTGTGTGTCGCTGCGCTGCCGTTTCATTAGCACGGCGGCGGCGACACACACACACACACACACACACACACACACAGGTCCTCTTCTCCTCCATGAGGAATGTGAGGAGTCATCCGTTCGGGAGCAGACGCCGACGGGAAGTTCACACTTTATATCGACATGCGGCCGCAGCGTTTCGTTTGTCTGACGCGGAGAAACGGATCTGAAAAGCCTGAAAAGCAGCGTGAAGCAGGAGAAAGAGAGAGAGAGAGAGAGAGAGAGAGAGAGGAAGCATAGAGTCATAGAGTTCAGCTGTCAGTGTGTGAAAGGAACAGCAGGCCTCTAACACACACACACACACACTCTCACACACTCTTTGATTCTAAAACTTCCCAGATCTCCGGAATCTTTTTTTTTTTTTATGCCAGTAAATCATAAATGACTGTTTTGTTGCAGAAACAAAGATCTTCTCTGCGCAGCTGTGCGTGTGTGTGCGTGC